>NC_056734.1:495465816-495673316 GCF_019279795.1 Protopterus annectens
ACCATAAATTGGTTCTCCAGCTATTTATCAAATAGACACCAAGCCGTAAAATGGAAAAAGGCCACTTCCTCTTTCCTTAGTACCCCCACTGGAGTTCCACAAGGATCGATTCTTGGTCCCCTTCTTTTTAATATATTTATAAATGATTTCCACAAATCCATTCCATTCGCTAACATCATCCAATATGCAGACGATTCTACCATTATCTGCTCTGCCACCTCTTCCTCCTTGCTTCAAAAACTTACTCAAGAAGCTTTTTCAATCACAGAACATTGGATGAAAATAAATCACTTAGCCCTCAATGCCTCCAAAACAAAGCTAATGGTATTTACCCCTTCTAAAGCCACCTACTTCAACATAAACACCTTCTCTATCACAAGCCAAGATAACACACCCCTGGAACTGGTGTCTGAAACCAAGTTACTTGGTGTACAAATAGACAATCGGCTCAATTTCAATTCCCATCTACAACTAAATATAAAAAAAAACCCATCGAAAACTAGGTATGCTCTACCGGCAGAATCAGTACCTTACAAGCTCCTCCAAAATCACTCTCACTTCCTCCTTTCTTATCCCCTCCCTCCTCTATGGGGCTCCACTGTTAACTAATCTGCAGACCTCTCTAAAAAACCAGCTTGCTTCCTGCTATAATAAAATCGCCAAATTCGCTAACAGCCATAGATCATCCACCCATCACTGTTCCTCTCTCCTAAAACTAAATTGGCTTGAACTACCCAATCACCTCACATATATACAACTGACTTTAGCTCATAAGCTCATTCTCAGCCCCTCTCTTTGTCCCTCCCTATCTTCTGCCTTTAAAATGCACCTACCAAATAGAGTCTTAAGATCTAACAATCAAAACCTACTAGAAGTTCATAAACCATCCCATCCCCCAGGCAAACACCTACTATCCTTTAACCTAGCCCGCCTTTGGAACTCACTCCCACCATCCATACGCACCACCTCCAACCAGCACATGTTCAAAAAATCTCTTCATACACATCTAAAGTCCCAATGGGAATGCTCTTGCTCTCACCCCTCATAAACATATGATTACCTCACTTTACCTAACAAATCTTATCTGCCTACTGAAAAACCACTCCATATTGTAAAACAACATCACTGTCTCATCATGTTTACCTCACAATAATCCTCATTGTATTGTATTGTTTTGAATGCTTGTAAATTTTGACCATAATGTTTTATCTTTTACTTTTGTATAATTTTAGTAGTAATCCTGTATGTACCTAATCTGCCTGATTTTTGGAGCTTTTCTCCCCAGGACTCCATTGAAAACGGGTTCTTTTTGGCCCAATGTACTATCCTGGTAAACTAACTGCAAATAAATAAATAAATACATTTTCTTTTTCATTCTGTTGCAATGTTTTTTGCATTCACTGAGACTAACTACTACATATTCTATAAGCATCAATGTGCCTAATGTTGATCATTTGATGTTTTTTTTCCAGTTGTTTTCTCTGTTACTGTATTCACTACTTCTAGTATAGTTGGTTTAGATTTGAATTCTATTTTTGACATCACCATAACTAGAGACAGCAATTCCCTACCACTTCTAGGCAATTCTGATTCATAGTTCAGAAAAAATCATCTCCCTCATCACACCAATCTGCCCACCCAGTATCTCTGATAGTGCATTCCGCAGGGAATCATTAAAGTCTGCTAACTCACCACACTCCCAGAAAATATGTTCCCAATTACTTCTTTCTTCCGTCACTCCTCCCAACATTTGCTGTCTACCTGAGGAAAAATTCTCTGGAGTATTCTTGGGGTATAAAAATATCTATGTAAACATTACCAAGCAAAAATCCTAAATCCTCTACATTTTGTTGCATATTTGGGAGACATACATATATCCTCCCATTGTTTCTATGTGACATGCTTATCTAATTTCTCTTCCCAATTCGTTCTAGCCTCCTCTGATTGATTCTTATAGTTATCATGCAATATTTTATACGCTCTAGTAAGTATTCCTTTTTAATGGTAGCTTCTGTTCTAGATTCTACTAAAAACTCTACCAGTGCTGGTCTTTCATTTTGGACCCCTATTTCTTTTCTTTGCCTATACTCTGATACTAATCCTTGATAGGCAAGGCAATCTCTAACCTGCAATCCAAAGAAATTCTTGGTGTCTTCCCATTCTATCATTTTGCCCTCTAGCTATTTGCTCTCAGTACCTTGGTTCCTTTGTCAATTTTCAATAATAAATTCCAGCCCCGTCTTGCCTACTGTATACATCTCTAATTGCAGTTATCCCTATCAGCAGAATTTGCTTTCTCTATTCCACTGTTGGCTTACTTCTTAGGATACTTTCTGCTATTTTACAGATATAATATTCTGTATGAATATTGTTATTCTCATTAAAGGCCTGCATCCAAAATCCCAGCCTCTCCTTTTTTCTTGAGCTTCCCCTTTTCACTTTGAATTACAGTTTTCTGCTTCTGCTATGTATAGGAGCCTTAACTGTGTAGCTCTGAAATACCCCCCTCAAATTGGGTAATGCTAATCCGCCCTGTTTTACTGGAATAATCAGCTTATCCCACTTGACTCTTGCCATTTCCCCTCTCAGATAAATTCCTTCAGCTCTTTATTAATCTGTATCCACAACTTCTCCTCTGGTTAATAAAATATGCCTGACCTGTGTACAAAACTAATGGAAATAAAAATATTTTAACTACTTGTATCTTACTATCCATATAACAAACCTTACATTTTCTCAGTTTTTGTATTATCTTTTGTTTACTTCTCTTCCTACGCATCCTTAGGTGCTACACGAGAATCATTTTTAATCTATATAAATACTTAATTTTATATGTCCCCATAAATATGGATATTGCTGAACCAATTCATATGTGGGTACATAACTTACTGCTATTGCCTTTGTTTTAGCTTCATTAATTCTGTACCCCCCAAAAATCTGAAACAGTCGCAAAACATTCTACAACACTGTAATATTTATTTTTGGCTTTATCAGGTATAAAACATCATCTGTAAATACAGCCAGCTTTTCTTGACTAAAATACCAATTATGTCCTTGAATTTCTGAGTCCCTTATTTTCTTTGCCAATGGTTCTAAATATAATGTAAATAACAAAGGGGAAAGAGGACACTCCTGGCTGGTTCCTCTGCTCAAGTAGAAATTAACAGAGAGGACCCTACCCACTTTAATTTTCACCTCCAATCCCTCATATATCTTCCTAATCAACCTTATCATTTTTTCAGGAAATGCAAATGCTTCCATTGCCCTGCTCATAAAGTCCCAGCTTACTCTGTCAAATGCTTTCTCTGCAGCAAGACCCACCATCAACAATGGTATTTTCTTACATTCTGCTTCCCACTGGATCATTAATGTTCTGTTAATGTTGTCAAATGTTTGCCTCCCCTCCACAAAACCGCACAGATCCATATCTATCAATTTTGGCTTTAGTTTTGCCATTCTTTTAGCCATTATAAACATGAACACTTTACTATCATGGTTTATTATTGAAATGGGCCTGTATGAAGCTGCATCTGATGGATCTTTACCTTCTTTAGGTATTACAGCCACCAATGCTTTCTTCCATGATATTGGTACTTGTACTCCACTTAAAATATTGTTAAACAAAACCTTCCAGATCTTTATCAGTTTTTTCCCTCCTAGCATCCAAACTTCTACAGGAATACCATCTATTCCCAGGGACTTTCCTGTAGACTGGTTATAAATCACAATTTTTATCTCATCTCCTCCTATCCTAACCGTTAGCAATTGAGACTCATCTACCTTTAACCTTGGCATATTTAATTCTCCCATAAACATTTCCATTTGTACCTTTTCTTGATTTTCATATTTCTCTGCTTTATATATACTTTCATACAATTTGAGAAATACTTCTAATACCTCTACAGTATCTTGTTATGTTCCTTGTTATAGGCTCCCTAAGTTTGGCAACAGCCCTTTCTACTTTGTTACCTAAGTTGTTGTGCTAAAAGATTTTATGCTTTAGTGTTATTATCAAAAAACAGTTGCTTAGCACCAATCTTTCTAAACTCATGTATATTATTAAGCTAATCCCTTATTTTCTGCTTAGCATTGTGCATTTGATCCTCCTCTTGTTCTGTGAGAGTCCCCCTATTCTGCAATACTTTTGTCAGTTTCTCTAAACAATTCTTGTTACCTCTTAAACATAGCTCCCTTTCTTTTATTTCCACCTTAATTTTATCCCACGCCCTAGCTATATTTTCAGAAGTAATTTATATCCCTCGAATATGAATAATCTCCACTACCCATTCCTTAAATTTCTCTCTTTTCAACATATTGGTGGGAAAGGATCAGTGTCTCTTTCTTATTTCATTACCTTGAGTTTTTATTTTAGTTATTATTGGTGTATGATCTGAAATAGTTATTGGGTGTGTATTAACCGTGCATGTTCCTCTGAAATTTAAATTCTGTCTAGCCTAGCCCAGTTTTTACATCTTAGGGAATAATATGCAAATTCACTCCAAACTCCTATTACTGAATTCACATCTTCCATGCCAAATAGTTATATAAATTTCTTCAAAAATCGACCCTACTTTGTTATACTTTCCCTTCTGGGCTCCCCAGACATATCTTCACTGCTGCAAATCAAATTCCAGTCCCCACTTATAATATTCCTTGCTGAAAAATGATTATTTCTCCCAGAATTTTCTTACGCTCCACTATAGCAGTTTTAGGTTGAATATAAATACATACCAGTGTAATCCTCCGCCCTTTCCAGTAGTCCATTAGTAGTACAAACCTGACATTATATTTTTTTTATCCTATTCTATCAGTATTGAAGCTCCTCTTGCAATTAATATAAATACTCCCCTTTAACTATGTCCCAGATATTCTGCTGAATAACCATCCTGAAAACCTCTTTATCAAATTCACGTTCATTCTTTCCAAGTTTGTCTCCTGTTACATATTTATTTGCACTCTACATTTTTCAATACAGTTCACTATTTGTTTTTTCTATTTATATGTGAGACTATTGACATTTAAAGACATTACAGAAGGCACAACTCCATTAAAAAGTTATTATTCTCACCTTTTAAGTATAACACCTTTTCTGTTAAATGTCTGGTTCCAGCTTTTGTGTTATATGTATGCTCTGTTTGGCAGTTTGAACTATGATATAGTTGTTTCTTGTCATATCAATTTGAGTCTATGTTACATCTTACAAACATTTTTGTTCTATTGAAAGTCCTCAAAAAAGTCCCAATACCCCCTAAAACCTACTAATGTAATACTAACACACAAAACTATGTACATCTTTATGAAGTTTTACCCTCCTACTAGGAACCAATGTCCCAAACTGACATCCACACTCATAGACTTGAGTTAACCTAAAAGAAAGATTATCCATGCAAAGTCACATGGTGCAGTCTGTGCTTCTAAGTGCTAACTGGTTTTGTCTTATCTTTATATCACTCCCAGCGGGGGAAACCCCTGAATGCTTTCAGAACATTATCTCCTAGCCAGTTTCTCTTTTCATTTTCCCCCAGCCACTCTTCAGCAGACTGTAACCAATTTCACTTTATCAGATTGTCTCCACTTCTGCCTGGTTTACAATGAGCAATTATTCTCCACAAACACTCTGCTGTCTCCCACTTTTAGTATTTTATCCTTCTGCCACAGTTTTGTCAGATTCATTCCTTCGGCTGGTAGGATTGCATCTTTACTATTAAAAGGTCTAGGTTGCTTTCTCATAGCCAGATTTGGCACCCTCATACAATGCGCCCTTTCAACTAACAACTCCTGCTGTGGAATACCAGACCAGTTGCTTATATGTGCTTTCATACAATTAATGCAGTCTGTTCTTTCCAGCTTCTCTGCTATAGCTAAACATCTCAGGTTTTCCCTGCGTGCTTTGTCCTCTAATTCTATTATTATTTTTAAACATCTCTTCCTGAGCAGTCTCATATTCAGCCTTTTCTTCATTTCAACCTCAAATTTATCACCTCAGCTAAATATCTGTTTAAAGCTTCTTCCATTTTTTTCCAGCCTTTTGTTGATGGTGTTGACATACTTCTCAGTGTGTCGTTAATTTAAACAGGTATGTGTGCAGTTGCCTAATATCTCCCTGTAAGTTACTAAAAGTCATATCTGGAGGGTGCATTGCTTTTTGCTAACAGCTGCAGAACTTTCCCCAGTCAGTGTTTCTTCCTCAATTTTGTAGATGATTTTTTTTCTAGGTGCTCTGTGTTTCTTTTTTTCCTGGCATCTAGCACTACACTTACTAGCCACTTATTGAAATTTACCCATAAAGTCAACTAGAATAAATGAGCCAAATGTCAATGGCACTAAAGTGGACAAGTTAATGTTGATAACACAATGTTGACACAATTCTGAGCAAGCTCTGAGAATTAATCTCTAAGCAAGCAATGTTAACAACATGCTGCTTCCTCCCATACCCCCTGCTAATTATTTATTCCAACTCAGAGCCTGCACAATTGCTGGGGACAATGCATATTCCCCAATTCCTGGGTCTGTCAATCTCGAACACCTGTTGATCATCTGTTTTGTTCACCAAGGCATGTAGACAACACAGTTTGACATGAAAGATTTTTGATTATTTTAAGCCATATCATATATATAAATATATACATATGTATATAAATAAATATATTTTTAAATATGTATGCTGACATGAAAATTTAGTTTATATATATATATATATATATATATATATATATATATATATACACACACACACACACACACACACACACACACACACACACACACACACATATACATATGTATGTGAGTCTAGTTATTGTTGTGTTAATGCTGTAAAATGCCTGAAATTGTGCCATCTTGCCCAGAATGAGGCAACTGACTATTCCACATAATCCAGTTATATATAGAAATAAAATCTTACATATGCGCGCGCACACACACACTCAAACATATATATAGATAAATATGTATGTGTGTGAGAGAGTATATACAGAAACATAAGCACACCTCATCAGTTGCTCTTCCTGTTTTTCACATCACTGATGATCATGGAATACATAAAACTCTATGCACTACAGACAACACAAAGCCCTCAAAAAAATACCTTCACATACAGCAGAACTGAACATATATTATAAATGGTGAATTTGCCACTCTAGTTTGTCTTTGAACAAATAATCTACAATCTTAAATTAATAATGGATTATATGAATATTTAAAAAAACATGCAAATTTACATACTCTGTCAAGCTCTCGTAATCTTGGGAAATTGTTCTTCCACTCTGTTTCAAGGTTGAAGCGTGTGGCTAAAACAATTAAGTAGTGTTAATGTTAATATGAATGTAATCAACGTAGAAATGCTTAATTGCTAAACGACTGCCACAACAAACAATTTTATTATAATGAAGTTGATGCAAGAAGACCAAGTCCTTAATCTTCTGAAAGCAAATTAGTAGAGCATTCCCTTAAGTTTTAGCACAATATAATAACTTTCCATACATGGCCCTGGTAATTGAGAATTCTAAAAGCCAATGTAGCTGAATAGAAAATTCTCCTCCCAAATCTATCCAAAACCTTACACTCCACTCCCCCGGAGATAGGACAGTATACACCAAACGCCTATTGCCAGCTGAGGTAGAAATGGCTGCAGAATCAGACCAAAGGTGAGAAAACAAGAATTTGGTAATCTGGGAACCTCTATAAAATCTGTCTTTCTTGGGACTGAAGACTGGGAATCTGGATTATTGCAGGCAGCATTAAAGACATCCTCCATAGTTGGAAAAATAGGAGGAATAGGAGTAATGTGAGACATCCACTTGTAATAACTCATAGTTCCTCATTTCAGGAGGCGCCTCCAAATGTTCCCAAAAAAGGCATCATCCATCCCTGAAACAGATTCAGAAAAAGAAAACTCCTCCAAGGGAGATGGGATATATGTCCTTTCCCCAGAATCAGAGTCCTGGCCTTAGGAATCCACAGGAGAGGGAACTCTGTGCCTCTACGAATGTCAGACTTTTCTGACTAAATTCAGGATTTTCTGCATCACAATAGTACTCGGGTAACAATTTTTGAACTCCAAGACCAAATGGTTGCAATGAACTTCTAGCTAAGTTAAGAATATTATCCATTTGTACCATAGATGTATCCTTAGATGTCTAGCCTTTTGTTTCTTTTTCCTAGGTACAGTATACCTGGAAGAAGGCCAACTAGGGGATAGCTCCCCAACTACCTTGAGAAGAATCGCCCAGGGTATACTTTCAGACCCAAAAAGGAAGATGGTTTTCCCATGTCCTCACTGGACACTGAACCAGCCACACTGGATGTGTCTGATCTCCTGTTTGTGATTACATAAGAAGCAACATCACAGAAACACAGAGAGACCAGTGGAGGAGCTGAGGAACAGAGAATGTCCACTACAAGATCCATTAACAGCAGCTGAGGCACAGACTGAGCCTGCAGTGACTGCAATTACTTGCTTTTAGTATGCATATTCTTTTTGGGTACAATGGAAGTAGAAACAACAGGACCAGAGTGAGCATCCATGCTGTGACCAAGACAAAAAGAACCTAATTGCTGTTAAGCTGTGCTGAAAAGAGTCAGTTGAAAGGTAAGTGTTCCCAAGCAGCACATGCAACCTTACATAGGTTCATAGATTAGTACTAGGCTAACTGCCCTTGCGAGCCATTTTAAGCCTAGCCAATTATCCCTTGTGAGACTCAAACCCTGCACCTTGTGTTTGTAAGGCAAACAACTTAATCATTAGGCCACCTTTCCAACCCCCTTCCTCAAACAGTCCCAAAGCAATCCATAAAATCCCTGATTGAATAGTAGTCCCTTTCCCTGGACTGCTGCGGCCAAAAATAAACACTGTGGTAAGCTGTCACAAAGTACACAAGCACTACAATCAATGTCCATTATTTTAACACTCATTTTAAGTAAAACATGAATACCTAAACTCACAACTTGCAAAACCTGTGCACTTTTAACACAAAAAAATGCCACCAAGAAAAGAAATAAGTCTATAAAGTTATTAAGGCATTTCAAGACATGAAACTACAGATATTTAAAGAAATACTAGGTTTCTTAAAGAAAAAATGTCACTTTTAGTAAAAATTAAAAAATATGCTTGAATCTTAAAAAGGACAATGAATTCAGTGTGGAAGGGTTCCCCACAGGGGGATTATCTGCCAGAAATGAGCCTGCAGACCAACTGCTGCTCTTGAAAGCTCTTTAGACACTTCCTGTGAAGTGGCAAGAAAGTACTGAAGTCACATCTTTCTATCTGCAGTTTACCTGCTTGGTGCTGGCCAATCAGCAGCCAAAGAGAAGGAGGGACCTTACTGCTTTCTAGACAGAAAGCAACCCAAATAGCCAAAGGCTACTAGTGCAGTGGGAAAGATGAACATCTTCAAAATGGTTTTGTTTGTGTCTTTCGGCTTTTCCCGATTAGGGGTCGTCACAGCGAACTCCGGTCCGCTAATGATTGGCAGTTGATTTTTACGTACTGGCTTGCCAGGCCTGATGCACAACCTTCAACTAAGGTACGCCCATTCACGCATGTCTCCACGCAGAAGACGCTCTAGCTGAGAACTGGACAGTGTCTTACTGTGAGGCGACAACGCTACCGCAGCACCACCACCGCGGGTGAACATCTTCAAAAATGAACATCTTCAAAATGGTAAGAATGAATAAAATAATTGTATGCGCATCTAATAAAGGCTGAGGAGCTTTTCAAAATCTGACAGGGTGCTGGTCAATCAGCAGCGAGAGGGAATTTGTGGAAGGGAGCCAAAGCTTATGAAGCAGGACAGTTGTTGCTTCCTAGGCAGGAAATAACCCAAGCAGCCAAAAGCTAGTGCATCAGTGGGAATGATAAACATCTATAAAATGACAATAATGAATAAAATAAATTATGTGTACATTTGATAAAAGACCAAGGAGCTTTTCAAAATCCAACAGTTTATTTATACAGAAAATGATAGCTTTCTGTCTTCAACTGCAGTCTAAACAGGCTTCTGTAACTCCTGGTTAGCGTTTTGTCCTCTAACCTATTGCAAAATATAAGTAATGTGACACAGTCTTTGAGTTCATATGTTTCTTCTGCTGTACATTTTAATATGAATCCTTCTGAGTTGGTTTAATGTCATATTCCAGGAAGGGTTTTCTCAATTTTTTTATATTACATTTTAAAAACTGAAACTTTTGTTAAAAGACTTATGGAAAACGTGACCAGCATTTAGTCACTAAATTATAAAAGTTAGTTTTTAAACAGAGTAAACTTGCATTGAAGTCTTTACTACTTTTACATTAAAATATAATACTAGCATACATTCTATGCTGTTTGCTCTGTTTTCCGTTGACTAGAAGGGTCAAAGTCCAGGAAGAATCTTCACAATTTTTCTTCTTGGGCTGCAATGATTTGACTTTAACAGCACAGCAGTGTAGTACACATGCTGGTTTTTAAATTGGAATAGATCTAAAATGCAGACATCAGGCTAGTCGATACCCTCTAGTTGGGAAAAACACATCAACATATTCAATTACTCAAAACATAAAATTCACCACCGATTCCACACACACCAATGCACATGCAGACTAACTCAAGTTACAAACCATCTAACATACACACACACACACACACACACACACACACACACACACACACACACACACACACACACACACACACACTTCTTAGATAGGGGATTTTGCCCCTCCAACATACCCAAAATGTAAGCAATCAGCCTTCTAAATAACACAGCTGAGGACAAAGAGACCCACAGACATCTATCTTGCCTTGCATCCACTTCTCACCCCTTTTACACAACCTGCACCACACACACCAGATGTACACTTTCAAACACATCCTGCATCTTTCACCTGCTCGGCACACGTATTTCCCACTGTGGTGTGTGTGTGTGTGTGTGTGTGTGTGTGTGTGTGTGTGTGTGTGTGTGTGTGTGTGTAAAATATATGACAAATGCACACTTACAACAAGAGTGAAGGTTTTGTTCATGTACTGTAAAAATGGATGCATGTGCTCCCAAGAAAGGCAAGACATTTTCTGTACTTGTTTTAACAATTCAACTGTGTAAAAACTGCTCCATAAGGGGGTTGCTGAAAAGTATCTTCAATATTTGCAGGACATTTTAATTGTCTTAAGTGTCACTGCTGGCAGTAAGAAAGAGAATGAAACTTTAAAAGCAAAGTGTCATATTCTGTAAAGCAATCCTCAAAGGGATCTATTAGAGGCAGATCCTACTGAACTGAAGCAAGCAGGCACATTTTTCACTGTAATATTCAGTTAATTGTCACTTTATTCATATTCCCATGGTGACACCTTAAGTCATGGAAGTTAAATCTATAAAATACTTCAAAGGATAAACTGCTAAAGTAATAAATCTCAAATCTACATTGAACCTGTATCTGAAGAATTAGTAAATCATAACATTTATACAAAGACATCAAGCATATATAAAATACACAGTCAATGACATTTCTAGGATTTTTTGTATAATACAGAGTTTGTGTGCCCAAAAAGGACAGCAAAATAAGGAATTTACTCAAACAGATAAAGTCACCCTTACCCTGTAGGCTAAAGACCTGTAAACAGAACAATCCAACATTCATCTTTGCATCACAGCATTCAAAGCCAAGCCTTCCTAATGTGCATTTAAGGGTTATTTTGTTCAGCTTTCTGCATTATGATTTAGTTCAGGCAGGACATCTTATCCATGACACTTACTATGGGAACATTTGTTGTAGTATATTGGCAAGTCAGAAGAGCATTAATGCCCATGTTTGAAATATTTATTTGTATGTATGTATGTACATATGGGTCTACTTCACTTTACAAGCTCATTTGTCAGACATTCATTTCACAGACACCAAATCACTTAAACTTCACTACACCTAAAGTTCACTTCACCTAAAACTCATTTCACTGACAATTAGTACTGGCAGTCTGAGTACTGTAAGGCAAGTAAAAGGTATATGTCCTTTTACCCACTGTAGTGCGACCCTGGAGTTGGTATATACAGTTGGGAGGGTAGGGGGCATAACCCCCCACCTAGTTTGGTTTTACTGAACAATATAAAACCAAACCAGAGGATATAAAATCAAACTAGGTGGGGTGCCCCCCACATCCCCCTACCTATATATACTAACTCCAGGGTCGCACCACAGTGGGGAAAAGGACATATACAGTACAGTTGTGTACACTTGCCATAAATGTAGATGTCCGAGTGTATGCACTGTTGCAGTCATTACATTTGGGTAATTTGCTGGCAGGTTGCTCTCAGTTGGCCTGAATTCCAAAGTCTTGGGTCTTGCATCGGTTGCTGTCTCCTCCTCCATGACATCAGGTCGTCAGGGGTATAAAACATGCAGCCGACACCATTTTCTTCAGTCTTTCTTGCTGCGCGGTGCCCGAAGCAGAAGCATTTCGCAAGTGCCAGTCGGCCAACTACTGAAATATTCGAGTTTGAGTTTCAGAACCAAAGTCTTCACTGTACCCCATTGGGGAAACTTTTTTCTTGCTTTTTACCAATGTCAGGAAAATGTTAATAATTGCATTACATGTGGGAAGCAAATACCTCATAAGGATTTCCATTTATACTGTATTCCTAGCCTAGGCCCTGATCACAACGTGCCTGGCTGTCGGTTTTGTGTTAGATTTAACCAACGCACTATTAAGCGTCAGTATATTTTTGCATCAAAGTATTTTGGAAACAGATTTATCTACCCAGAAATGTCGTCAGATAGCAATCCGACTACCGGAGTACATAAAAAACGCAAAGAAAAGGACAGAGAAAGGCAGTTGAGATCCAAACCGTTGACGAAGCTTCTCCTAAGCCAGTCGCCGGTACTCAGTGAAGCGCTTTCGCAGCCTATGATACCCGCTACCTTTGAGTCGCATGCCTCTACCGACACCCATGTGGAGTCCGGCATGCCGCAAGAAACTCAAGGTATTGGCCCGACAGATGTGTCTCCTTCGGATGGGTCCGGAGCCGCTGAGCAGGCACCGGCTTCTGAGGGTGTATTCAAACCTCAACATTTGTATATCAAACCAAAGACAGCTGCAAAATCAAAGACAAAAACAACTAAAACTAAAAAAATGATGCCTGTGCCACGTGCACAGGCCTCTATGCCTAAAAAACAGATGATCAAAATGGCTGAAGACCTTATTACCTTGATCAGGGGTACCCATCCCCCTCCAGATAAGAGGCCTAGGCAAGACACAGACTATGAATCTTCAGATCAGGTTTCTATTTCTTCTGATTCCTCTTCTGATCAGGAATTATTTTTGCCTCTCTATGAGGATTCTGACGCTGAGGAGTCTATTCCATCTGCATCTCCTGCTGAGGATTATTCATTTGGAGAAACCTTGCATACTTTGTGGGAGCATTTTCACTGGGAGAGTCAAGACTTCTCAGAATCAAAAAAGAGGCCCAGGGATTTCCTTCTCCTCCCTCAGCACAAGCCTTTAGCCATTCCCCCTGTTTTAGACATTGTGGATGATGTGTTTTCGAAGTCAAGCTTGACCCTTGACTCCTTTCCTCCGACTCCCAGTAAGCCTGACAGATATTACAGGGTCCCTGACTCACATAAATTTTTGTTTAGAAACCCTGCTGCTGATCCTGAAACTATTTCTCAGGGTCCAAAGGGAGTTAAGGCCTCAAAAGTAAAATCCCACCCCCTCTGACAGAGATTCAAGGGCACTGGACAGATGGGGAAAAAAGGTTTATACATCTGCAACCTTGGCAATCAGGGCCTTAAACTCTCAATTCCATATGCTTAAGTACCAACAACATGTTATGGGGTTGCTAAACAGAAAATGATGTTGATTTCAGAATGTGCAGAAAATAAAGAATTGCAGGAATTATTGCATGCAGCTGAACAAGATGGAAAGCATCATTTGCAATATGGTTTTGATTCTTTAGAGGCCTCCTGCAGGGCCGCAGTTACTGGATCTGTGATTAGGAGGCATGCCTGGTTAAAGGAACAAAATTTGCCTGATCATGTTAACGCTAAATTGCTAGATGCACATTTACAGCATGATTCTCTGTTTGGTATTAAGGCAGAAGAGGTTTTAAAGAAAATGGAAGACAAAGTTAAGTCTATGCAAACTGTTAAAGACTTCTTACAAGTGCAGCCAAGATTCAGTAGACATTGGCCTACAAAGAATTGGTCCTTTCCTGTGTCAGACAGAGCTCAAAGGAGAAAATCCAGACGCTCTAAGGGTTTCCAGATACCAGGCGCAAGACTCATACAGGTCAAAGCAACGGGGCGCATCCACCTACAAATCTGGAGGAGATAAAGCGCAAACCTACAGAAAGCAATCCCAATGATTTCCCACTGCCTACACCAAGCACTTATCTTTTGGCAGCACCCATGGGGGAAAATTAGCACTTTTTGCTCAAAATTGGCAGTTAATAACCCAGGACAAGTGGGTACTAAACATCGTATCACAGGGATACAGATTCCATTTCCACACTCTGCCAATGGCAAATGGTTGGCCAGATCTGCCAAAAAATCAATGGGCAGAGGCACAGAAACAGGTTACATCCCTCATGGATATGGGGGCCATTCCGACAGTACCAGAACAGGAAAAAGGATAGGGTTTTTACTCAAGACTGTTCTTGGTACCCGGAAAGGACAAGGCCTGGCGGCCAATACTAGATTTATCAATTTTGAACACATACCTGGACATTCCAAAATTCAACATGCTGACTTTGCAGCAGTTTCTGCCCATGCTGGGCAAGAAAGCTTGGCTGGTGATTTTAGACCTAAAAGAGGCATACCTGCATGTCCCAATAAGACAGTTGTGCAGAAGATACCTCAGATTCACGGCTGGCTTAATGCATTACCAATTCTCTGCACTGCCCTTTGGCTTATCTACTGCGCCCAGGGTCTTTACAAAGTGCCTGGCACCAGTAATTCCATTTTGCAGACAAAGAAGTATGCAAATATATCCTTACTTTGACAACTGTCTCATTCAGGCAGAGGACAAGGACACTCTTCTTCGACACCTGGTGTTTGTGAAAAGGCTTCTAACATGTCTAGGGTAGACAATAAATGAAAAGAAATCACAACTGGTATCCTCCCAAAAGATAACATTCCTGGGTGCAAGCTTGAATACAACTGCCCAGATGGATTACCTCACGCCAGACAAACAAAGGCAACTGACTACTTACTTCAAACTAATGGCAACAAAAACTCAGTCTTCTGCAAGACAAATTCTGCAGGCTCTGGGCTTCATGGCATCCTGCTAATTCCATATGTAAGACTGCATATGAGGAAACTTCAATGGTACCTAAAAAGTTTATGGAGTCAACATTCACACAATCTGGAAACAATGATTCCTCTCATTCCCTGCCTGCAACAGGAGTTTCTATGGTGGGCAAAGGCCTGTCACCAAAACATGGGATGGCCCTTCACTCTACCCCCTGCCAGCCAAACCTTAACAACAGACGCATCAGATTATGCCTGGGAGGCCCACATGGCAGGAAGATGCATTCAGGGCATATGAGCACCAAAAAGTACAGTTTTGTACCTACCATAAATGTAGATGTTCGAGTGTTCACACTGCTGCAGTCATCACACTCGGGTTATCCTGCTGTCAGGTGGTCCCGCAGTTGGCCAGAGTTCCAAAGTCTTGGTCCGGCGTCGGTCGCTGTTGCTTCTTCCCTGACGTCAGTGCGCCAGGGGTATATAGTATGCATCCGATGCCATTTTCTTCAGTTTTTTCTTGCCCCAGATGTCAGGTGCCCTCAAGTAGGTAGGCAATAGATATTGCTAATCAAAAAATATACATATGAAATAAAAACAATACCTTCAGTTACCAGCAAATACACCCCAAAGGTTGTATAGGATAGAAAGGTATAGATAAGTCCAGCTGGTTCAGAGGGGATGGAGGGAGGGTAACCTGGACTGCAGCAGTGTGAACACTCAAACATCTACATTTATGGTAGGTACAAAACTGTACTATATTCATCATGTTACACTGCTGCAGTCATTGCACTTGTGTAGAATCCCAAAGCTAAGGTTGGGTGGCTGGTCTATAAAGAGTTAGGATTTGCTATGAGGCCCTGCAGAACTGCAGTGGCAAATCCTGCTCTGGATTTAGAGTAAAGAGGCAAGTGGTAATGCTTGGTAAAAGTGTGCACTGAACTCCAAGTTGCAGCCTCCAAAATTTCCTTGGTAGGTACTCCTCTGAGAAAGGCTGCTGAAGTGGCTGTTGCCCTGGTGGAATGTGGCCTAATGTTATTAGGGAGTGATTTTCCATGCTGTGTGCAGCAGTACCGAATACAGTGTCCTATCCATTTGGATATAGTCTGTTTTGAGATAGCCTTGCCCTGTGATCCTGCACCATATGCTACAAACAGTTGTTCAGTTTTCCTGAAAGCTTTTGTTTTGTCCAAGTAGAAGCGTAGCTGCCTGTGTATGTCCAAAGAATGCATAAGTCTCTCCCCTTTATTCTGGGGGTTTGGATAAAAAGTTGGTAAATGGATGGTTTGGTTAAGAGCCACACTAGATACCACCTTTGGTATAAAGGTAGGGTTTGTCCTTAAAGATACTCTGTCCTGATGAAAAATTATAAAAGGTTCCACTGTCATTAATGCTTGTAGCTCTGAGACTCTTCGTGCTGAAGTTACTGCCAGGAGCAGAGTTGTTTTCCATGATAAAAATTTTAGATCAGCTGCATTGGCTGGTTCAAAAGGTGGTAGGGTCAGTTTTTCCAAAACTAAATTGAGGTCCCAAGTTGGTGTTGGTGCTCTCTGGGGTGGTCTTATGTTTTTAGCCCCTCTGAGATACTGCTTTAGCAAGGGATGAGAGAATAAAGGAGGATCCGTGTTGTAATGTGCTGAAATGGCAGAGGTGTGGATCTTAACTGATGAAAATGATAGGCCTCTGTCCAGCACCTCAGTTAAGTATTGTAAAATCTGAGGAATGTTTAGAACAAGAGGGTCAAGGCTTTGAGCCTGGTTCCAGGCGCAGAATCTCTTCCATTTTTCTGAGTAAGCCTTCCTGGTGCTAGGCCTCCTGGCCTCCAAAATGACATCCATAACAGCTTTAGAGAGGTGTTGCCTGTTTGACTAAAGTATTTGCCATGCAGCCAGGTTTAGGGTTTTGAGCTGACAGTGCAGGATCTGATTGTTTTGTTGAGTCAGAAGGTGTGGAAGTTTGGGCAAAATCCATGGTGGGGCCCTGAGCCAAGTTCCTTAAGATAGGGTACCAGTGCTGGCATGGCCAGTCTGGAGCAATCAGGATCATCTGTGGTTTTTCTTGTCTGGCTTTTAGGAGTACCTTTGAAAGAAGAGGCAGTGGTGGGAAGGCATACACTTTTAGGTTTTTCCAGCTGAACTGAAGAGCATCCACTTTCCATGCTTGTTTGTGATAAGTCCTTGTGCAGAATTTTTGTAGTTGGCAATTCAGTGGGGAGGCAAAAAGATCTATGTCTGGGCATCCCCATTTTTGCGTTATCATGCTGAAGATTTGTGGATTCAATTTCCATTCGTAAAGGTCCATGATATTTTTGTTTAGGTCGTCTGCCAGAGTATTTTTCTTTCCTGACAGGAATTGTGCTTGCAGGTGAACTTGGTACATTAGAGCTGTGTTCCACAAGGTCATGGCTTGCCTGCATAGGGGATAAGAATGTGTGCCCCCTTGCTTGTTTATGTACCACATTACTGTGGTGTTGTCTGTCTTTAGTAATAGCTGTCCTGGATGTAGAAGGTCCTTGAAAGCTGTTAGGGCATTTTGAACAGCCAACATCTCTTTTTGATTGATGTGAAGATGCATCTGGTCTGTGGTCCACTTGCCCTGAATGCATTTTCCTGCCATGTGTGCTCCCCAGGCGTAATCCGAAGCATCTGTTGTTAGAGTTTGCCTGGCTGTGGGTTGGGTAAACGGCTGACCCTTGTTTAGGTGACATGCCTGTGCCCACCATCGAATCTCCTGTTGCAGGCAGGGAATCATTGGTATTACTGCTTCTAAACTGTGAGAGTGCTGAGTCCAAACACTTTTTAGGTACCATTGTAATTTCCTCATATGCAGTCTGGCATATGATATTAGTAGTATGCAGGATGCCAGGAATCCCAGGGCCTGCAGAATTTTTCTTGCAGGTAGATGGGACTTTTTTGCTAGTAATTGAAAATATTGAGTTAGTTGAACTTGTTTGTCTGGCGTGAGGTAAGCCATCTGGGCCGTTGTATTTAAGTTGGCACCCAGGAATGTAATCTGTTGTGAGGGTACTAGTTTTGACTTCTTTTCGTTTACTGTGTACCCTAGAGAAATTAGCAACTTTTTCACAAACACCAGAAGCTGTAGAAAAATGTCATTTGTCTCTGCTTGAATGAGGCAGTCGTCCAGGTATAGATATATTTGAATTCCTTTTTGTCTGCAAAATGCAATTACTGGTGCCAGGCACTTTGTGAAGACCCTGGGCGCAGTAGATAAGCCAAAGGGCAGTGCAGAGAATTGGTAGTGCATTGTACCAGCTTTGAATCTGAGGTATCTTCTGCAATTTTGTCTGATAGAGACATGCAGGTATGCCTCTTTGAGGTCCAGAGTAACACGCCAAGCCTTCTTGCCCAGCATGGGTAGAAGCTGCTGTAATGTCAACATTTTGAATTTCAGAATATCCAGGTAAGTATTCATAACTGAAAGGTCTAGTATGGGCCTCCATGCTTTGTCCTTTCTGGGGATCAGGAAGAGGTTTGAGTAAAATCCTTGTCCTTGTTCCTGCTGTGGTACTTTTTGAATAGCTCTCATGTCCATGAGGGCTGAAATTTGTTTTTGTGCCTCTGCCCATTGATTTTATGGCAGGTCTGGCATTCCTTTTAGCTTTGGTAAAGTATGAAAGTGGAATCTGTAACCTTGAGACACAATATTCAGAACCCATTTGTCTTGGGTGATTGTTTGCCAGTTTTGAGAGAAAAGTGCTAGTTTTCCCCCTAAGGGGGCTCCCAAAAGGGACGTGCTTGGCATACGAAGAGAAAAGTCATTGTGACTGTTTCCTGTAAGGTTGAGACTTGTCCTCACCTCCTTTTGGGGTTGAGGTGTCCCACTGTCGTTGTCTGTTTGAGCCTTGGGGTTGAGATCTGCCTCTTGGGCGTCTGTATCTGCCTCTCTGTGGCCTGTCTGACACTGGAAAGGACCAGTTCTTGGTTGGCCAATTTCTACTAAACCAAGGTGGCTGTACCTGTAAGAAGTCCTTGACTGTTTGCATAGATTTAGCTTTATCCTCCATTTTCTTTAACACCTCTTCTGCCTTAACACCAAACAAGGTATCATGCTGTAAAGGAGCATCCAATAATTTTGCCTTAACATGATCAGGTAAACTCTGTTCTTTTAACCAAGCATGTCTTCGAATGACAGAACCTGTAACTGCGTCTCTACAAGAGGCCTCTAAAGAATCAAAACCACATTGCAGAGTATGTTTTCCCACCTGTTCAAATGCATGCAATAAATCCTGCATTTCTTTACAGTCAGGAGCTTCTGAGCTTGCAAGTATTTTCTGTTTTAACTGAGCCATTAAATATTGTTGATACTTAAGCATGTGAAACTGGCAATTTAAAGCTCTTACTGCTAAAGTTGCAGACGTGTATACTTTCTTCCCCCATCTATCCAAAGCTCTGGAATCTCTGTCAGAGGGTACTGGATTTTTCGCAATGGAAGCCTCAACGCCTTTTGGACCCTGGGAAATAGTTTCTGGATCAGCAGAAGGGTTTTTGTAAAGAAACTTGTGAGAGTCAGGGACTCTATAATACCTATCTGGCTTGGCTGGAGCAGGGGGCAAAGAGTCAGGAGATAAGCTGGATTCAGAGAACACATCATCCACAATATCTAGCACAGGCGGAATAGCCAGGGGCCTGTGCTGAGGCACTAAGAGGAAATCCCTGAGCCTTTTCTTGGATTCAGAGTAATCCTGACTTTCCGAATGGAAATGTTCCCTCATGGTATGTAAAGTTTCCCCAAAAGAATAATCCTCAGGAGGAGAGGCTGAAGGGATAGATTCTTCAGCATCAGAGTCCTCATAGGGGGGTAGAGAGTATCCCTGGTCTGAAGAGGAATCAGAGGAAATGGAAACCTGATCAGAGGAGTCATAGTCTGTATCCTGCCTAGGCCTTTTCTCAGGAGGGGGATGGGAACCCCTAATTAGAGTAATGAGGTCTTCAGCCATTTTAAGCATCTGTTTCTTAGGCATGGAGGACTGTCCAGGAGAATGCTGTACTTGTTTCTTTGTCTTTAATGGTACCTTTGTCTTGGCTGTTGATTTTATGGTAAGTTGTAAATGTCTGAAAACACCCTCAGAAGCCGATGCCTGCTCAGCGGCACCGGACCCATCTGAAGGATTAGTTACCGTAGGCCCAATACCTTGAGTTTCCAGAGGCCTAGATGTCTCCACGTGGGAGTCGGAAGCGGCCTGTGGCTCTGAGGTAGCGGGTGTCAGGGGGTGCGAAAGCGCCTCACTGAGCACCGGAGAACTGGCTACTGGCCTAGAAGAGGTTTCGTCATCGGTTTTGGACCTCGGATGCCTGTCTTTATCCTTGTCTTTGTGTTTTTTCGGTATTGAGGTCATCGGCTCATCCGACGGCATAGTGTAATTGAACCTTCAGCCAAAGTAGTTTAAAGCAAAATCAAAACGTCTTTTTATAGTGCGTTTGTTAAATCTAGCGCAAAACCGACAGCTTGTGACGTCGTGATCAGGGCCTAGGTATGGAATACAGTAAGAGTGGAAATCCTTATGAGGTATTTGCTTCCCACAAGAAATACAATTATTAACTTTTTCTGACATCGGTCTGAGGCAAGAAAAAGGTTTCCCCCGAAGGTACTTAGCTTTATTGAAGACTTCGGATCTGAAATTCGACTTCGAAAATCTCAGGAGTCGGCCGACCGGCACTTGCGAACTGCTTCTGCTTCGGGCACCACGCGGCAAGAAAGACTGAAGAAAATGGCGTTGGATGCATACTATATACCCCTGGCGCACTGATGTCAGGGAAGAAGCGACAGCAACTGACGCCAGACCAAGACTTTGGAACTCTGGCCGACTGCGGGACCACCAGATGGCAGGATAACCCAAGTGTGATGACTGCAGCAGTGTAACACGATGAACATCAAATGCATCTACATATCAACCAGAAAGAGATGTTAGCTGTTCAAAATGCCCTAACAGCCTTCAAGGACTTGCTTCATCCAGGACAACTACTGATAAAGACGGACAACACCACAGTCATGTGGTATATAAACAAGCAAGGGAGCACAAACTCATACCCCCTTTGCAGATTAGCCATGGCACTGTGGGACACAGCTTTGACCTACCAAATACATCTTCAAGCTCAATTCCTGCCAGGAAAACAAAACACTCTGGCAGACGATTTAAGCAGAAACCTTATGGATCCTCACGAGTGGAAACTAAATCCACAAGTCATCAGCATGATAACAGAGAAATGGGGGAGCCCAGACATAGATCTATTTGCCTCTCCTCAAAATTATCAATTGAAAAGATTCTGCACAAGGACTTATCACAGACAAGCATGGAAAGTGGACTCTCTATCCTTCAGTTGGAAAAACCTATCAGTTTACGCCTTTCCTCCTCTGCCTCTTCTACCCAAGGTCGTCCTAAAAGTCAGACAAGAGAAGCCAAAGATGATATTAATTGCCCCGGACTGGCCCCGCCAGCACTGGTACCCAATCCTAAGAAACTTGTCTCAACACCCAGCTTGGACCTTGCCTCAAAGACCACAACTACTGTCCCAACAAAACAATCAGATCCTGCACAATCAACTACAGACTCTGAACCTGGCAGCATGGCTAATCATGTAATCATACAAACGACACCTCTCAGTAAAGCTGTGATGGATGTCATTTTGGAAGACAGAAGGCCTAGTACTAGAAAATCTTATGCTGATAAATGGAAGAGATGCTGTGCTTGGAATCAAGTACAAGGAACTGATACACCAGAACCACATATTCCTCGGATATTACAATACTTAACTGAGATGCTTGACAAAGGCCTATCTTTCTCATCAATCAAAATCCACGCCTCTGCCATTCTGGCTCATTACAATACAGTGCCACCAGTCTTTTCTCATCCTTTACTAAAGCAGTATCTTAGAGGAGCCAAAAATGTAAGGCCTCCCAGAAGATCACCACTACCTGCATTGGACCTCAATTATGTGTTTGAAAAACTTACCCTGCCTCCATTTGAACCAGCTGCTACCGCTGATATAAAGTTCTTATCATGGAAGACAGCTCTGCTACTAGCAATTACTTCAGCAAGAAGAGTTTCAGAGCTACAGGCCCGCATGGCTGTAGAGCTTTTTATCATATTTTACCCAGACAGGGTGTCTCTGAGGACAAATCCTACTTTTATGCCTAAGGTGGTTTCCAGTGTGGCTCTTAACCAAACAATGCATCTGCCAACTTTTTATCCAAATCCGCAGAACAAAGGGGAGAGAATTCTGCATTCCCTGGATATACACACACAGCTAAGATTCTACCTGAGCAGGACTAAAGCTCTAAGAAAAACTGAGTAATTACTAGTGTCATATGCTGCAGGATCAGAAGGAAAGGCTATTTCAAAGCAGACAATTTCAAAGTGGATAAGCCACTGCATCCGTTTCTGCTACTTACACCATGGTAAACCTGTGCCCAAGGGCATTAGGTTTCATTCCACCAGAGCTGCAGCTGCTTCAGCAGCCTTTCTCAGAGGAGTACCAACCAAAAACATTCTAGAGGCTGCTACTTGGAGTTCTGTTAATACCTTTACAAAGCATTACCATTTGCCTCTCTACTCATAAGTCCAGGGCAGGCTTTGCCACTGCAGTGCTGCAGGGCCTTATAGCTGCACCTAATGCTGTTAGCTCCAGCCTCCCAACCATAGCTTTGGGATTCTACCCAAATGTAATGACTGCAACAGTGAAACACGAAGAACATAGCACAGTTGTGTACACTTACCATAAATGTAGATGTTCGAGTGTATTCACTGTTGTAGTCCATCATTGTAAGGGAAATGAGCTTTAGGTGAAGTGAAGTAGACCCATATATATATATGTATGTATGCAACCAGATCCTAGAAATCCAGTAAAACAAGGTAGTGGTAAAACTGCATGCAAAAAAATCCTATTATATAATAGTAATTTATTTTTTTTAGTCAGCCCCACGATGACAAATTCTGAAAACTAACAGAACAAATTCACACGCCACATGAGAACTGTAGAAAGAAGGCTGCACAAATGTGAAACTGTTATGTTCCTATCTTAAATTCAGTAACCACCATTTTGCACATTTTTTTCTGAAAGTTTTTGATTTTAGAGGTACAATTTACCAGTGGCAAACACATGTGATGTCACACACTGACTACCTATCTATATTTATCCCTTGACTCACCAGTCTTCCCCCTCACTACCGGCAAACACCCACCAATATATCAAGAATATAAATGAAGATTTGGTACTCCAACTGCTAAAAATGGTATGCTCATAAAACATTACTTAAACTGCAGGGCAAGCAATCTCATCCCCAAATCTTATTAGTTCGCCTCCTTGCTACCAGTGAACACTCACCTACAAATTAAAAAAATAAATTAATATCTGGCAGCCTAACAGATAACAAATGATATGCAAGTATAAATTTATTTGACATGCAGGGCAATTCAGCAACCAAGGAAGGATGGACAGCCTGAACTCCACAACTGAAAGGAAGAAAGGTATTAATGACTCATCGTCGTAGGGGGATCCTCTTTGCAGATCACTTGATATGATTACAGTGCACCTTTTACATGAATGACTCTTTTGATGGGTGCTGGGGTTGCGTTAGTCCCAAGCAGTATAAGCACTCAAACTGAAAGGACCAGAAAATCACAACAGACCAGCAAGGAAGCAGAGTACTGAAACACAAGGACTGACTCCACTGCCATGGACCATGACGCCAGCTTAGGAAGGGAACAACACAGGCCCAACGTCCACTGCAAACTGCCTGTGGAGGGCAAACCTTGGAAAAATGGAGGAAGCTAAAGAAAGAAGAGTGAAGCAGACTGCAGACTGGCAGAGCAAATGAATAACTGCACTGCTCTTAGCAGCATGAGATGCTATCAATGCATTTAGTTCTTGCCCTCTCCAACAATGTATCTGTGAAGAAGGAAATGAAAAGTGATGAATACCTCTCTCTAAAAAGAAGAAGAAGGGAAAAAGAAAACACCCACAGAAGTCAGAGTCAACAGAAGAGGAGATTACTCACATATCAAATTCTGCACCATAAGCCCAAAGGACTCTATAGTAGACAGAAGCATGCAAATGTCAAAATAAAAGTTCAAGACCCACAAAGAGAAAAGTTCCGCATGAAGAGAGAGAAGGTAGTTCTCATCATTCAGGAGCTGTTGCCAGCCCGGGGTTGAGCTTCCATCCTACCCGCCCGCCAATCACCAACCCCCCCCATGCTTAGGGACAGGATTTGTCTCAGCACCTCAAAAGACATTAGCCAGTGAACAGATGTCTAGACCATCCCAGATGACTACAGAAAGCTGGTTGACAAAGCACTAGGTACTATGCCATCCATTAATCCAGGACCTCCAGACAAGAGTATCCACTCTTCCACAACCCTTTTCCCCCACCTTTGCACATGAAATTGGGGTGTCAATCTACAGCCAATGTTCACACCACTGGGTAGCTAGACATATTAGCAAAAGATATGTCAGCACGATGCGACTTCACTATCTGGTCTACTGTATTAGTTACGTCCTCAGGTATGCAAAAGGTATCATGAAGATTTGGTCTGTATTTAATTCCAGAATCCACAGGAGAGTGTAAGCCTGGAACCCTTGCTGTGTACTCACCCAGGCTGAAAAAGACAACCTCCTAATTCCACTCCAAAGACAAGAATGACTGATGCCAAAAAATGCTCTCTCCCACCACAGTGAAGGCATCCACTGAGTCAGGATCAGCTAGGACATCTCTAAGCTTATGAAGAAAGTACAACTCTGTCAGCTGCACTGATTATAATAGCAGATGTTTGAATTCTTTACTGTTGCAGTAAACCTTTTAACTTTAAGGGTTATATCTTGCCCAGGATACAACTGGCCATTTCACAGAGCTCTGGTTGCCTCTCACACCTAGACAGTCTGACTACTGATTGACTGACTCCTTGGAGGGAAATCAGCAGAGTACAGAAAACGTCAGGACTTTCTTGCCCATAAAGACAGGAAGAACTTACTCATCTTGACCATCTAAAGATAAAACAGTAAACACAAACTTTAATTCTAACAACCAACTATAAAAAGAAGAAGGGGTTGGTGGGTACAACTACTGCACCAGTGAGGAAACTGAATATCTACTGTTACAGCTTACACAACTGTAGTATGTTCATCATTCTCACTACTGCAGTAGCCTTTTGCCTATGTGTTGAAAACCAAAGCCTATCCAACCGGGCATGAGGAAGGATAAGGATTCAGGTGCCCCTGGAAAATAGGCCTAGATAAGTCAGTCCTGAACCTGGAAATGAAATCTAGATTGTCATGCTTTTTAAAATTACATACAAAGGTCCATGTTGCCGCCATTACAATGCTTCTAAAGTATGCCCATTTCCAATATATCATTGCAGATGCCAAGGATTTAGTAGAAGGTGGCTTTATACTGCCTGGAATAGATTTTCCACAGTGGGTATAATAAAACACAATAACCAAGGATAACCACCTTGAAATAATCTGTTTTGACAAGGGTTATCCCTTCTTTGTCCCATCATAAGAAATGAACAGATGATCTGCTTTTCTAAAGGGCTTAGTTCTGTCAAGACAGTACCTAACCTGCCTATACCTGTCTAGTTTAAGTAAAAACTTTTTTCCCTGGTTCTGAGGATCTGGATAGAACACTGGGAGATTGATGGCTTGATTAAAAGTAAACTCTGAAACAACTCTGGACATAAACCAGGGATTAGTAATTAATGTGACTCTATCTCTATGTAGGAACTGATAGGGTTTACCCACCATGACAGCTTGCAACTCCAGAAGAAAGTAACTTGCACAAATATTTCAGAACCAGTGGTATATAATCCTTGCTGGGACACTGGTTATAAGTTAGACATCAACTAGAAAGTCATGGTTTTCTTGCATCCTTCAGTACCTGTTGCAAAACTTCATGAAACAGAATCAAAACTGAATCATTAAGGTAGTTAGTTGAAGTTTTTTGAGACTGGGGTATATCAGATTCCTCATGTATTGTGTCAGTAGGTCCAGTCTGTAAAAAATCTTGTGGTAATTTCCATTGGTCAGTTCCATAACAAGGGAAAACAAAAGTTGCTTGAGCCAAAGTTTTTTGGGGGAATCCTTCTGAATCTTCACAATTACTCTTGATATCAGTGGAAAGGATGGAAATGTATAAAGGACCCATTTCTAATCGTGGGAATGAAAATACATTGGATTATTTCCTGGCTTGCTTACAAGTAGCCCAGAAGCAGAATTTGTTCAGCTGTCTGTTTTGAAAGAAAGCAACCAGCTCTATTTGAAGTGCTCCACACAAATGGATTAATTCCTAGAAGACCCCCCCCCCCCCCACCATTAAATTTCCATTTGTGGGTGTCTGTTCTGGTCCTGCTCAGCTTGTCTGCAATTACATTTTGCTCTGACAAAATGTAAGATGCTGGGAAGGTTAAGGATTACTGCACACATACCGACCAAGCCATCATAGCCAGTCTTCACAGAGGCTACGATCTGGTGGCCCATTTGTATCTCTGTGCTGTTTGTAATCCCCTGAAGAGGTCCAGGAACTATAGTTGATGGAGAGATTTTAAGGAATGAATCACAGCCAATATGTCTCTAACATCTAATGTTTGGTCTGTCTGTGGAATTCCACATACTTTCACTCTCACTCAATAGAAACTGATCCCAAAGCCAAATCTAAGGAGTCGTTAGTGGCATAATGACTTGGGATCCAAATAAGAAAGGTGGAGACCTGGATTTATGGCCATTTGCTATCTCCACCAGTGCAGTTCCTTTTTTGACAAATCCCAAAATTGCAATCGGAAATAACAAAGGATGAAGATATTGGGTCCATGTGTTTTTTTTTTTTTTGTTTGTTTTTTTTAACAAACTAGTGATTTTTTTTCTCATGTGCAATCTGGTAAGAGGAGTCAGGAGACTCATAGAAGCCGTGAATCCTAGAATCCTGAAATATTATCTTGCAGAAGTCTAAAACTGACTGGAGAAGCTCAGGAAAGTTTCCAGACAAAAATCTACCTTTGTGCAAGAAAACTTTTTGTTGAGAGGCATCCAGAAACACAATCCTGTTTGAAGGAGTCAAGGAAGATTTTTGAACATTTTTCTTGAAAGCACAGATTAGTAAGAACAGACAACAAAACCCATGTTAAACCTAAGATCCCAGTGTGGGCGGATGCAGGTTTGAAGGAAGCTCAACTTATCTTTCTGTTCAGCATCCATCCTCCAGGAGACCAAGATTATTTCTGACTGCAGTTCTCCTTATCTTCTCCTCTCATTAGTACCCTGGGTAAAATCTAAGAGGAAGGAGACCTGCTTTTCAGCTTTGGCTAATCTATGTATCAAGTCTTGCACTATCATCTCCAAACCAGACATGTGATCAGTTATTCTTGTTGCCCTGATTTAATTTCCTCAATTTAGTGGTGCAGCAACAACCAGAAAGTATTCATTGGGAAGGTGAGATACAGGATGGACTCCACTAACACCCCTAACTCTGTTCCATAGTCAGACATTAACATACTTTGCAGCAGATATTTCTCCCATGCTGTTGAAGCTATATCTGGGTTTAGAAAGGTATGCTTTCTTCCAAATGTATGAGCAAGGTGTCTATAATTATTCTGAGTCATGAAATATATGTTTTAACAGGTACAAATGAATACACAGTTGGCACAGAAAACTAGAAATAAGTTAAGGCAGATGATTAAACAGAGCGAAATAAACTTTTTGAAACTAAAGAAGCATACTCACATTTCAGTGGGCAGAAATTATTTGCTAATTGTTTGACCATGTTGTGGCATTAGGGCCAAAGATAGGTGGAAGGCAGTTCTTCACCTATCCTGTATGTAATGCAATGTTTCTACAGAAGCACATCTTAAGACACCCTCTCACTTTCTGGACACCAACGAGCCATTTCCTCTTCCTCCTGCAGGACATTTTATTTATTCATAGGTTCGTGGGTAGGTACTAGGCTATCTGCCCGAGGGCATTTATAAGCCTAGCCAGAGTGTGTCAGCTTTCGCCACCCCATTGATTAATTAACCGAGCTTCTGTCAAGAAGAGCCAATGAAGTGATCCCAGGGGTGTATTTTCTGTTACCCATCCACTCATCAAGGTTTCTCTTGAAGAGTGTTAGTGAGGGGCTCTGCCTAATGTAGTTAGGAATTTTGTTCCAAAGCATGGGGAGTCTCTGTGACAGGAATCTATTCCTCCAGCATGTTCTATTTATTGTTCTGGTGAGGTTTAGCTCACTAGAGTGAGTGGCTCGCAGTGACTTGGATTATTTTAGGTGGAGCATGTCCATCAATTCTGAGTTGGACATGGCTTTGTAAGTCAGGCAGAGATCACCTCTGAGTAAGCGATATGCCACTGAGTACAGCTGGAGTTTTTCCAGTAGGGCTGCATAGGACATATGTTTGAGGCCATTAATCCTCCTGGTGAGGTACTTTTGTGGTCTTCCCAGCTGTTGGAAGTGTCTTGTGAGGTACATCCCAAATGGGGCATTGTACTCTATGAGGAGTCTGATGACTGACGAGTAGAGGGGCACTATATCCTATTTCTAGATGGGAACCCTTTAGTAATTAGACGGGCTACAAAGAAGGATTTCCTCACTACTTTGGCAATATGATTGTCAAAGGAGAGATTACTATCTACCTGGGTCCCCAGATCTCTTATTACCTCTCCTGTATTAAGGGGGCTGCCACCTATGTGGTAATTCATGGGTGTTTTGTTTTTCCCAAATGGGATGACTATGCATTTTTTGGCATGTAGCTTGAGACCATGACTTTGACATCAGGTGCCCGTATCAGTAAGGCCCTTTTGGAGAATGTCCATGTCAGCTAGAGAGTCAATTATGGCTCCCAGTTTGCAGTCATTGGTGAACTTGGTTAGCCATAGTCCTCCTGTGTTTGCCTGTACTTCTGAGAAGTATATGCCGAACAGTAGGGGTCCCAGGACCAAGCCTTGTGGAACACCACTTGTGACTGGTTTAGAGTCGGACCTAGAGCCCGCTATTCTTACCATGTGAGTTCTGTCTGTAAGCCAGTTGGCAACCCATCTCATGATGTAGGGGTTTATGTTCAGGTTGGTGAGTTTTTCTATAATTCGAGGTCAAGGTAGGCTGTGTGAACCACCTTCCTCTCATCTATGGCCTTGGTGACTGTCTCAAAGAAGTCAACCAGGTTTAGTAGGCATGATCTGCCCTTAAAGCCGAAATGGGTTGGGTCAAGTGTTTGGAGGTTCCCAATGTCTTTGTTAATGAGTTCCATGATGATGCGCTCCATAGCCTTGCAGAACAGGCTAGACAGGCTTATGGGGTGATAGTTACCAAGGTCAGTTGTGACCCCTCCTTTATGAAGTGGAATAACTGTTGCTGTGTGCCATTCTATGGGCACGTAGCTTGTGAAGAGGCTGAGGTTGAACAGTGTGTTTAGGTGTGGGGTTAGTTCGCTCTGTAGTTCATGCAAGACGCAGCCTGGCACACCATCTGGCCCCATTGACGCTGTGCTTTTGGCTTTTGAAAAGGCTGTTTTCACCTGTGCATCTGTGATTTCTTGGACACTACACTTTTCCGGTATTGTTATGGGCCCTTTTGGGGGTGAGAGGGGGGTGAATTTTGCACTGAATCTATCTGCCAGGATGTTGGCAATATCAGTAGGTTCAGTATATTTTGTGCTATTCTGCACCAGCTCAGAGCATATCTGCGAGTTGCCACTTAGATTCTTGACATAGCTAAAGAAGGCTTTGTGGTTATCTTTCAAATCCTTGGCTATTTTTCTTTCGAAGTAAGCCTTGGATGATTTTATGAGGGACCTTAGTTTCTTACCGATACTGATCAGGGATGCTTTTCCTTCTTGGGATTTGCTTTTTTTCTGAACTAGTTTCCTCCTCCTATTCTATAACCTGTTTCCTTCTAATAGGGGAGTGAGTAATGGTTTTGCTAGGGATGGCACGATCTATGCATCCTTGTAGGTGCTCATGGAGTGCATTTGTAAAGGTTCCTGCATCTTGGACACTGTTATCCTTTAGCGTGAGGGCTGTGAAACATACCACCTCTGTATGTGAAGTTTGCTATAGAAAAGTTTTTCACTGTGGTTTCCTTGGTTGGGGGTCGTGATGTGGTGTGGACATCCAGAGTGATTAGTTTATGGTCTGATCTAACCAGTGACGGGTTGACCTCCGGTGCGGAGTGCCTGTCGCCCATGTTGATGATGACCAGGTCCAATATGTTTTCACCTCTGGTAGGGGAGTTTACCAGCTGATCCAGGGCATTTGAGTTGATAAATTCCAGGAAGCACTGGACCTGGGAGTTTGTACTTGAGTGGTTTTCCCAATTAACGGTAAGGGAATTGAAATCACCCAATATCAGGGTGTTCGATAGGACCTTCATGTTTTCCAGTGTCTCCAGAAAGGCGGAGTGGTGGTCCTGTGTCATGGAGGGTGATCTGTAGCAGGCCACAATCTGCACTGCAGATTTGCCCGATGTTAGCTGCACATGGATGATCTCAGAGGTATCATGGTGGCCACTAACCTGGAGGTGTAGGTATCCTTGATGAATATGGATACACCCCCCCTCCTTTTGTGTTTCGGTCCATGTTCTGTGGCCGAAATGTGTGGTATGAGTTGTAGCCCGGTAGTGCTGGGGTGCCCTGTGGAGCCTTGAACCAGGTTTCAGTTATTGCACATATGTTGAACTTCTCTATACCGAGGAATGCTTCGAGCGCGTGCATTTCGAGATTTAAACTCCTGGCATTGAGTAGCATAACCCTCATTTTTTTTATTTGTGCTGTTTACGGAGGTGGGTTTGACTTTTGACCCTTGCCTAAAAAAGGCACTATGTGGGCAGCAAGAGCCTTGGCCAGTATTCGAAAGCCTAGGGGTGACAGGTGCAAGCCGTCTCTTGTGAAGCAATGAGGCTTGTCGAGCATGTCGTCCCAGGCTGACAGACACTGGATCCCCTTTGAATGACACCAGAAGCTTAGCCAATTGTTGAAATTGATAATTTTTTCTTTATACTGCGGTATCATTCTTGGTGAGGGCAGGATGCTACTCAGGGTCATACCTGCCTGGGCTATATGATCAGAGAGCTCTTCCATGACTCTTTATATGTAGTCTAGGGAGGTATGTCTCAGGTCATTCACACCAACATGAACAATGACAGAGTCATATTTGTACTTGTTCTGGAGTAACCTGAGTGCTTGTGTTATGCGGCGGATTCTGGCTTCCGACAGGCAACTAACAGTAACCTTCTCCTTGTCCAGCCTAGTGAGTGGGACGTCAGTGAGCGTGACTATAGAGTCGCCTATTACTAGTGGGTTAGGTATGTTATTTCACCTTAAGGGCTGTGACTGTGCAGCATACTGATTTTGTGTTTTATGTGTTGTCTGGTTTGTGACAGGAGGTGCAAGTTTTTCGGGTGTTTGCTTTGGAGGTATCTGATGCTTTTGCAGGTTTTTATTTAGAGCCTCCGAGTTTGATTTCATGTATTTATGTGTATTTTTTGCCAGTGCTGGTTTAGTATGTCTATGTGAGGCTGGAGGTGTGGTGCTTTAACCTTCTCCTCATGAGTGCCTGTTCCAGTCTTGGGTGGAGAGAGCTTAGCCTCCAATTTAGCTATATAATTGCATCTCTCGCATATGTTAATGTTTTGTAGTAGGAGGAGAGGGTTGTCTGTGTACATGAGGCAGTTATAACATTGCCTCAGGATACCCAGGTTCACCAGCTGGACTGGAGAGTATACCTGAAATTGCCCTTTGGTCATGCCTGAGTAGTAGGGTAAGCTGCTTAGTTGCTTGGCTGGTGAGGGGTGAATAATGAGCCTTGCCCTGCTGAGCAATCAAGTGTCGGGGTATATTAGTGCTTGCTCTTAGGTATGATCAAGTGCTGGACTGTAGGATGCTTTATAAGTACTTAGGTTGAGAGTTAGACTACTTTCAAGGGAAAAACTTAAGAGGAAACTTGGTGGAGCCGGGAATAATTTAGCCCTAGCTAACCGGTGCTGCCCGGACGTGCAAAACTGTGCAAATGTGGTTTTTACAGCAGGGAAATGAAAGAGATAGAAATTAGCCCAAAATGGCCTATAAACTACTAACGTCTGGGCTGGAACCACTCCTCCAGGGACAGATGGCTGCTCAAAGCTCTCTCTCTCACAGGTGAACAGAGAAACCTCCTTCTATCCAAGTAAGGTATGGACAACTCAGAAACTTGTAACACAGCCCTGAATTCAGCACTAGCCTGAAAAATGGACTATACTAGCTTAGAAAGGTGGGAAACAAGGAAAATTTTTTTTGAAAAGATAAGGCAAAAACAGTAAAAAATACACTTAAAACAGCTTTAAATTACTACAAACAGCAAAAAATACACTGAAAACAGCTTTAGATGACTACAAGCAATCAAAAAAGGCTTTTAAACAAATTACCTTACCCAATTAACTAGTAAAAAAAATCTCAAAACTGAGCCCTGTTCCTGTAGTCTTCAATCAGACAAGTTCTAACTGCATTGGTTGACCTTATTGGTCTGAGAAGTCTCCATTCTTCTGGCCAAAGCAGCCAGAGAAAGAATTCTAAACTAAGAGTACAGAGGCTTCTCCTACCACTTTTTTTCCTCTCTAAAATAACTTTTCTAGGAAAGCTTTGTTCCAATTTGGATAAGAAATGTCTCAATCAGTAAGTGGAGTAAAAAAAGCTCAGGATTATCAGTTTACTTTTTTCATCCCTTCTGCAACTCCATAGATTAGGATTTACAACTTGTTTTTCAACAAGCATGTATATTGTTTCTTACCTCCCTGTAAGCAAGAATGCCCTCAGATGCAGAGTGGGATGACGTACCTTCCAGTTTCAATTTCTGCTATTTCAGTTATCCTTGGCAATAAAGATTACCAAGTGCTTAGCAGCTATGACAGTTACTGTACAAAAGGAAGGAATCTCTGTGTCCCCTTACTAGATCACAGGATCTCATGAGATTAATAGGCTATTGACCCGGAGGTCATTTTAAGCCTAGCCATTTCAACCCAATGTAATACCGCAGACATACTAGTCAGTACCCAAGACTACATTTAGTGATGACTGCCCATGTCCAGGTAAGAATTTACGGTGCCCCATCCATTCATAGAGGTTCCTCTTTGTCATACAGGTGCTCTGTTTCACATGAATTGGTAGCTTGTTCCAAAGACATGGCAGTCACTGGGAGATAAATCTGTCCCTCCAGCATGTCCTATTTAAGTCACAAGTCATATTCAAGTCCCTGGAATGGGTAACCCAAGACCCATTTGATTTACAGATATGCAGTAAGTTCATTATGTATAGTTCTTGGGTTGCTCTGTAGGTTAGGCATAAGTCTCCCCTAAGAAGTCTATACAGTACAGAGTATAGTGACACGGATTTAGTTAGTCCATGTAAGGCACATGCTGGTGGCCCTTGATCTTCTTTGTTAAAAACCTTTGAGGTCTCTCCAACTGCTGTAGATGATTAGTACGGTGTGTACCAAATGGGAAGTTATACTCAATTACAGGCCGGATAAGTGCTGAGTATAGAGAGGTTATAACTTCCTTTGCTCTGGAGGTGATGGCCTTACTAATCAAGTGAGCTACATGGAAAGCTTTCTTTACAAAGTTAGACACGTGGTACTCAAAATTAAGGTTACAGTCAACCTGTGATCCCACATCCCTTACCACTTCATGTGTACTTAGGGTATTGTTAATGATTTGATAGTGTGAAGGGACATTGACTGTGCCGAAGGGAATGAGGATGCACTTCTTTGCATTCAGTTTGAGACCATGACTAATACACCAGTCAATGGTCTGTATGGGACTCTCCTTGAGTATACTGACATCACTTGGGTATTCAATGTGAGCCAGCTGGCAACTCATCTTACAACGAAGGGGTTTACATTCAGTTTGCTAAGTTTATCGGTAATGCCTGAATGTGGGATTGTGTCGAAAGTCTTTGCCAAGTCGAAGTATGTTGTGTGCACATCACTTGGGTATTCAATGATTGCACCTAGTTTGCAGTCATCTGGAAACCTGGTCAGCCATAACTTCTAAGAAATATATACCAAACGGCAGGGGGGCCCAGCATTGACCCCTGTGGCACCCCGCTGATAACAGGTCTGCTGGTTGATGTGGAGTCACTCACTTTGATAGTGTGCATCTGGTTTGTGAGCCAGCTGGCAACTCATCTTACAACGAAGGGGTTTACATTCAGTTTGCTAAGTTTATCGGTATTGCCTGAATGTGGGATTGTGTCGAAAGTCTTTGCCAAGTCGAAGTATGTTGTGTGCACAGATTTGTCCTCATCAATGGCCTTTGGTCACACTTTCAAAGAAATCCACCAGATTTAACAGGTGGGAGATCTGCCCTTCACAAAGCCGAATTGGGTAGGATCCAGGGTTTGGAGGTCATCTATGTTTTTATTTATGAGGTCCATAATGACATATTCCATGGCCTTACAGATGAGGCTGGTCAGGCGTATGAGTCTGTAATTCCCTGGGTCTGTTGCTAGGCCACCTTTGTGGAGGGGAATTACTATAGCTGGTCTCCATTCTGCAGGAACAAAGCCTGTGGTTAGGCTACGATTGAAAAGAGTACTTAGTGGTGATGCTAATTTATGCTTTAGCCTGTTTAGAAGGCAACCTGAGATGTCATCTGGTCCCACAGAGGTTGTGTTCTTTGCCTTGGACAGGGCTTTGAGGACCTGCTCTTCAGATATATGTAAGGTGGGGGGAGGGGATTCAGGCAGGGTTTGTTATAAGTTAGGAGGGGATAAGGGAGTGAAATGTTCACCAAACCTATCCACTGGCAGGTACGCTATCTCTGAGGAGTCGGTGTGTGTGATACCATTGGCCACTAGTTCTGCACATGCTTGGGTCCTACCCTTTAGGTTACGTACATAGCTCTAAAAGGCCTTATGGTTATCCCTGGCAGTATTTACAAGGTTTCTCTCAAAGGAGCTCTTGGACAGTTTGACATGTTGTCTTATTTGCCTGTTATGGCTGAAAAGGGTGTTTTTCCATTGTTGGACCCTTGTCTTTGTTTTCTTGGACAACAACTTTTTACATTTATTGTAGAGTTTGTTGATGCTGGAAGTCCACCATGACAGCTTGATTTTACTTGGGGCTGTGGCTTTGATTCTATCTGGTACAGCCGAGTTTATACACTTATGCATTATAGTTCATTCAAAATGTGAGTTTAAATAACTTATTTCAGTACATCTCTATTTTACCTCTCAGAACTGAACACACTAACACAACAATCCTTTAGTTCTATTGAAAACTGGCTGTCCAATAGCCAGTTAATCTTAAATCCAAAAAGGACCAAACTCTTAATTTTCTTCCAAAATCCCTCAATCACCTTAAACCTTCTTTCCATATTTCATCCCTTAACAATACTCCCATCATATCTGGTACACATACTAAACTTCTTGGCGTCATCATAGATGACCAACTCAAAATTGACAATCATGTGCACTATTGCATAAAGAAAACCCACCAAAAACATGGATTGCTCTGCAAAAACAAAAAATTCTTATCTGACAAGTCTAGGATCTCTCTTTCACTTGCCTACCTTGTCCCCAGTCTTTTCTATGACTCAGAAATTCTTACCAACCTCCATACCTCTCCAAACAAAATTAGAAACAACTTACATTAAAGTTGTTAGATTTGCCACAAACCAAACCTTTAAATCACATCACTGCTTCTTCCTTAACTCCTTAAACTGGTTACAATTTCTCCACCAACTACTTCTCCCACAGCTGCAGGTCATATATTCTATCCTACATAAACCTCCTTCTGTCCAAATATCTCTACTCTTGTATCCCCCTACATTCCTTCCAGGATTCTCAGAAGCTCTGAACTAAATTTGTTGCAAATCTGCAAGCCAAAATGCACAATAGGAAAAAAACCTGTGCAGCTACTGCCCTCCCTCTCTTGGAACAAACTTGGGGTGGGAGGTTGGCATAATGGTTAAGGTGTTTACCTTGCAGACATAAGGTGCAGGGTTCGATTCTCACATGGGATAACTGGCTAGGCTTAACATGGCCCACAAGGGCAGTTAGCCTAGTAGTAACCTATGAACCTATGACTGTACAGGGCTTTAGTGTTAGCTTCAGCATAGTTACCATTTTCGGCATGGAATGCATTTATACCTTCACCTAGGAGGGCATAGTTTGCCTTGGTGAAGTTTTTTAGTCTGATTTCACCCTTTGTGAGTTCTGTTGTTAGTAACAGTTCGAAAGTGACTGACTTGTGGTCAGTTTTAACTAATTATGGTCCAACAGTTGCATCAGTGCACCTGTTTGACATGTTTGCGAGGACCAGATCTAGAACATTTGCTCCTCTTGTCGGGGTATGGACAATTTTTTCCAGGTCATTTCAATTCACAAAGTCATGGAACTTTTGTGCTACTGAGTCTGGGCTAGAGTAAGTTTTCCAATTGATGGAGGGATAATTGAAATCCCTATATCCAGTGTGTTTGGTATAATTTGGATCGTCTTCAGATTGGTTAAGTAAGCTTCGTAGGTTTTGTAACCCATGGAGAGGGCTAGGACTTGAATGGGGGTCTTAACCACCGTAACCTGGACCTGGAGGAATTCCATGGAGTTGTCCAGTCTAACTAGATGTGAGGTGAATTTATCTCTAATATAGACTGAAACACCTCCTCCTCTGGTTTTCACACATTCATTTTGTGGTCTAAAGGTGTGGAAGGCAGTGTAGCTTTGCAGGGTCAGAGTACTTTCTGAGGGCTTAAACCAGGTTTCTGTGACTGCACAGATATTTTCTAGTGACAGAAGTTCTTCTATGGAGTGCAGTTTTTGGTTTAAGCTCCTAGCATTTAGCAGCATGACCCTTATTTTGCTCTGATTGGTTAATTTCACATTGGTAGTGTTGTTTTTGAGACCTTGCCTAAAAAAGGCACTACGAAGGAGGCAAGAGCCTTTGCCAGCAGCCAAAAGCCTAGTGGTGTCAGGTGCCAGCAGTCTCTGGCAAAGCAGCGAGGTTTGTCGACTGTGGATTCCCAGGCAGACAGGAACTGGATCCCCTTGGAATGACACCAAAAACTAAGCCAATTATTGAAATCAATCATTTTTTGTTTATATTGTGGCATCATTATAGGTGAGGGCAGTATGCTGCTTGAGGCTAGGGACATACCTGCCTGGGACACATACTCAGAGAGCTCGACCATGTCCCTCTTCATATAGTCCAGTGAGGTACGTATCACGTCATTCACACAAACATGAACTATGACAGAGTCATGAAGGTAACTTGTTGCTGACAGACCTGAGTGCATGCGTGATTTGGAGATCACACAATAAAAGATATCATCGCCCAAATGAATAATAAAATAAACAACGAGATAAGTCATTCAGTTTCCCTCTCCCCAACTTTTTATATCCCAAGCTAAAGAAGAGCAACACACAATCAAAACTTCCTCTTCTGGGAAGGCTTCCAGCTTAGGAACTTTATACTTTTTAATGGGGCTTCTGAGAGCTGAAAATGAACCACACAAAGGTTTTAAGTTTGGAACAGTTTAGCCCTTCTAACAACGGCCATGACACGGGTACAAATGAGCTGTCAAAATGTGAGAAAGTGAAATTTGTCAAGGTGCCAGTGAAGACATGTCTGCAGCATTTCTCCCTGGGCCTTCACTGAAAATAGGCTCTGTGCTAGTCAGACTTTCCTGGTCAACAAGTGTTAAATAAATAAAAATGTGGCCTCTGACAGACACTCCTTGAAAAGCAACATCAAAACATAAGATTCCCAAAAAGCTAACCCACCAACAAATGTCTCAACAGTTGAAATTTTGATGAATTTAGAAAAGTCCCCATAAACACAGAGGACAGTAGTTGCTGGGGTTTACACATCTCTTCTTTGGAAGGAATATGGAGGAACTTGGGATAGGCATAACCTAAATACAGCCAGCATGGGAGAATGCAATAGTTCAGAAGCACTGACCCTGTCTCAAAGCTTGAGACTCAACAATCATTACTAATAATGATCAATTCTTCTTTCTGCCTTTTGTTTCTTTCCTTGAAATAACTCTCACAGGTTTTCAACAGTGGACTCAAGGAATCCATAGTGACATCAAGATGAGGATAGTAGACTCTACTGAAAAAGACATACTTGCTTTCTGTTCTAAGTACTTCTTCTTCTTTTGGCTTTTCCCGGTTAGGGATCGCCACAGCGGATCACCTTGTCTGCTCATGATTGGCAGTGGAGATTTACAGTGTCGAGTTGCCAGCCCGGCACCCAGCCTTCCACAGAAGGCACACACACACGCACTCACGCCTAGGGCCAATTTAGAGTATCCAATCCACCTATAGCATGTCTTTGGGATGTGGGAGGAAACCGAAGCACCCGGAGGAAACCCACGCAACCACAGGGAGGACATGCAGACTGCGCATAGAAGCCACCCCAGCCAAGGATTGAACCGGAGAACCTTTTGCTGTGAGGCGGCAACACTAACCGCTGCACCACTGTGGCCGCACGGATCTGAAAGGCAAAGGCATGGCTGACAGAGCATTATGAGAGTGCATTCTAATAACACCTACTATGAATTTTAGGGTCTATATTAAATTATCGAACAGAACGACTGTCGAAAGGCCAAAATATCAAAAGTGCTGTTCAAATTACTTGGTTTTGTGGGGGGCTGTGCCCCCCGCTAATTATATATACCAACTCCGAGATCGCTCTACAGTGAGGAACGGGCAAAATTCCCGATCTTCACTGCACCCCAATCCCACAAACCAGAACTCGATGAACGGCACTTTCAATATTTCAATTTTCAGCCGTTCAACATTCGTTCCGTTCGATAATTTAATATAGACCCAAATTTTATACCCACTTTATGATGCATGTACCACGCTATATGAAAAATAAAGCAATAGTTACATTATTATAGTCCAGGGTGGTGGTGCTGCGGTAGCATTGTCGCCTCACAGTAAGACGATGTCCTGTTCGATTCTCAGCTAGAGCATCTTTTGTGTGGAGACATGCGTGAATGGGCGTACCTTTGTTGAAGGTTGTGCGTCAGGGCTGGTAACTCGGCACGTAAAAATCAACTAGCAATCATTAGCGGACCGGAGTTCTGCTGTGGCGACTCCAAACCGGGAAAAGCCAAAAGACGCAACAAGCATCCAGTTACATTATTCACAGCTACAGTGCTAACACTACATTATTAGTATGTTGCCATCTGGTGGCAATACATCAGCAGTGCAAGCAACAGAAAAATAAAACTACTTCCCTTGTTTGTTTGCAAGTACAGCTCAGCTCATCAGTACAAAAACTATAATCATACCTCTCAGCAGTCACTGATTTTCAGGAACATAACTGATCTCGACTTAAATTTTAATTCCACTGCTCTTAATTCCTCCTAAAACTGGTGACTTTTGGAAAAAAGGGGGTGAATTAAACTTAACAAATAATAATAATTAGAATTATACATTTCTTTTACTTCTTAAAATGTGTATTAATTCACATTCTGTTATTATGTCAATGTGCCAAGTAATAACATTAATATTTTAAAAGTGTCCCTGATTAGTCGATAGCTATGACTGTAACGTTCACAAAAGGTACTACGGTTCGATACCAATACCATACTGCTCAGACAAGCTCCTCGTGGTCCTAGCTACAGGGAACTCAGAAAAGCGACTACTTTCTGGATTTAAGTATCTTTGCTTTTTTTCACTTGGAATAGCTTCTGTAGCTTACCCTGAACTAGCTTGAACTGTTTTTTAACTGTTTGCTGCATTATTTTAAAATCTGCACTTAAAGTTACATTTTAGTCGAATTTGATCGAAAGTTTGTTTGTTTGTTTGTTTAATTTACCTGTTGAGGCTGCCCACTAAAGTGTGCTAGCCTGTGTAACTGATTTATCACTGTTTCTGCATTTTCTGTGTGTTTCTATCAAATAAACAAAAAAACAAAAAAATAATCCTTGTTTTCCCGCCTCTCCTCGACTAGTTTAGACCAGTTTACAGGCATTGCAGTATTCTGGGCTGTGGTGTAGTTCCTGTGTTGTCCATTACCTTACTTGGATAGAGGGAAGTTTCTTTGCTCACCAGTGGGAGTGGGGAGCCTTGAGCAGCCTACCTGTCCCTGTAGGAAGTGACCTCAGCACAAGAAGCTGTAGTAATTGGTTGTTTTGGACCATTTCTAGCTCTTTTGTAGTTCACTGTTTAAAATCCGCCTCTGGGCGTTTTTTTCTGGCTATACTGCTCAGACAAGTTCCTCGTGGTCCTGCAGAGTGGTCCTAGCTACAGGGAACTCAGAAAAGCAACTACTTTCTGGATTTAAGTATCTTTGTTTTTTTTTTCACTTGGAATAGCTTCTGTAGCTTACCCTGAACTAGCATGAACTGTTTTTTAACTGTTTGCTGCATTATTTTAAAATCTGCACTTAAAGTTACATTTTAGTCGAATTTGATCGAATGATTGTTTGTTTGTTTAATTTAACTGTTGAGGCTGCCCAATAAAGTGTGCTAGCCTGTGTAACTGATTTATCACTGTTTCTGCATTTTCTGTGTGTTTCTATCTATAAAACAAAAAAACAAAAAAATAATCCTTGTTTTTCCGCCTCTCCTCGACTAGTTTAGACCAGTTTACGGGCATTGCTGTATTCTGGGCTGTGGTGTAGTTCCTGTGTTGTCCATTACCTTACTTGGATAGAAGGAAGTTTCTTTGCTCACCAGTGGGAGTGGGGAGCCTTGAGCAGCCTACCTGTCCCTGTAGGAAGTGACCTCAGCACAAGAAGCTGTAGTAATTGGTTGTTTTGGACCATTTCTAGCTCTTTTGTAGTTCACTGTTTAAAATCCACCTCTGGGCGTTTTTTTCTGGCTATACTGCTCAGACAAGCTCCTCGTGGTCCTGCAGTGTGGTCCTAGCTACAGAGAACTCAGAAAAGCGACTACTTTCTGGATTTAAGTACCTTTGCTTTTTTTTCACTTGGAATTGCTTTTGTAGCTTACCCTGAACTAGCTTGAACTGTTTTTTAACTGTTTGCTGCATTACTTTAAAATCTGCACTTAAAGTTACATTTTAGTCGAATTTGATCGAAAGTTTGTTTGTTTGTTTGTTTAATTTAATTGTTGAGGCTGCCCACTAAAGTGTGCTAGCCTGTGTAACTGATTTATCACTGTTTCTGCATTTTCTGTGTGTTTCTATCAAAAAAACAAAAAAATAATCCTTGTTTTCCCACCTCTCCTCGACTAGTTTAGACCAGTTTACAGGCATTGCTGTATTCTGGGCTGTGGTGCAGTTCCTGTGTTGTCCCTTACCTTACTTGGATAGAAGGAAGTTTCTTTGCTCACCAGTGGGAGTGGGGAGCCTTGAGCAGCCTACCTGTCCCTGTAGGAAGTGACCTCAGCACAAGAAGCTGTAGTAATTGGTTATTTTGGACCATTTGTAGCTCTTTTGTAGTTCACTGTTTAAAATCCGCGTTTGCACGGCTTTGCGCGGTTGTGCGCATAGTGCAGTGCCGGTTAAACTTCGTCTGGCTCCGCCAGGTCTGCTCTTCAAATTTTCCCTTGAGGAAGCGCTATTCTTAGTATAATCAGACTACTCACTATATTATAAGCCTAGCACTTGTTCTCTATACTTCTCTACTAAGTAAGCACTTTTGTACTAAGTAAAGCACTACATCTAGTTACCACCCCTGTGAATATCCACTTCCCTTAAAGGTACAGCACTCCCTTATACTGTTCTAGCATGTCGAGTGGTAGATTACTGGCGTCCTCTCCAGTTCAGCTGGTCAATCTGGGTATCTTGAGACAATGCTACAATTGCCTCATGTACACAGACAACCCTCTCCTCCTCCCAACAAACACAAATACATGTGAGAGATGCAACTATATAGCCAAACTAGAGGCTGAACCCTCTCAACTCAGGGCTGGCATGACCAGACAGGAGGAGATGGTAACCACACACACAACAATCCCAGTCCCACATAGACCTACTACAACTGCAAACCAAACACATAAAAACACAAAGACATACTCGGAGGCTCTAATAAAAAACTTACCAAAACAACAGAGGCTCCCAAAGCAGACATCCAAAAATCCACCACCTCAAAACAAAACACATGCAACACATATTTCAATAAATCAGTTTGTCAACCAATCACAGCCCTTAAGGCCAAACACCATGCCTGATACACTAGTAATAGGTGACTCTATAGTCAGACACACTGATGTTCCGCTGACCAGGCTGAACAAGGAGAGGGTGACTGTGAGCTGTCTATCGGGAGCTAGGATCCACCACATAACACACGCACTCAAGTCACTCCAAAGCAAGTACAAATATGACTCTGTCATTGTCCATGCTGGTGTGAATGACCTGAAACGTACCTCCCTGGACTACATGAAAAGAGACATAGAGGAGCTCTCCAATTATGTAGCCCAGGCTGGTATGACCCTGACCCTGAGCAGCATCTTGCCCTCACCAAGAATGATACCACAATACAAAGACAAGATGATCAGCTTTAATAATTGGCTCAAGTACTGGTGTCATTCTAAGGGGATCCAATGTCTGTCTGCCTGGGATGACATGTTGGACAAGCCACGCTGCTTCACAAGGGATGGCTTACACCTGTCACCACTGGGCTTCCGGATATTGGCTAAGGCTCTTGCCACCCCCATAGTGCCTTTTTAGGCAAGGCTCAAAAGACAAACCCACCTCCTTAGAAAACAAAAATAGAAAAAAACTAAGGGTAATGCTGCTCAACGCCAGAAGTCTAAATCTCAAGATGCAGGCACTTGATGCACTCCTCAGCATGGAGAACATCGACGTCTGTGCAGTAACTGAAACCTGGTTCAAGGCTCCTGAGAGCACCCCAGCACTACCAGGCTATACCTCGTATCATGCTTTTCGGCCCCAAAACCCGGGCCGAACCACAAAGGGAGGGGGAGTGTCCATATTCATCAAGGACACCCACACCTCCAGGTTAGTAGTAACACATGAAGCATCAGAGACCATACATGTGCAACTAACCATAGGCAAAACTGCTATACAACTGGTAGCATGTTACAGACCACCCTCCCAATCTCAAGAACCCCACTCACCCTTCCTGAAGACATTGGAGGATATGAATGTATCACAAAATACCATCATACTGGGAGACTTCAACTACCCAAACATAGATTGGGTACATTATTCTAGCCCTAATACCCTAGCCCAAAGGTTCCTGGAATTCATAAATTCAAATGCACTGGAACAACTAGTCACCTCTCCCACTAGGGGAGATAATATACTAGACCTGATCATCACAAACATGGGGACAAAATGCTCCACACCGGAAGTATGCCCCTCACTAGTGAGATCTGACCACAAACTAATCACCCTGGATATACATATCCCACCTCCATCCCCAGCACAAAAGACCACAGTGAAAAACTTCTCAAAAGCAGACTTCACTCTTCTTAAGACTGAGATGGTATCCTTTAAGCCCACTGTGCCAGTGGATACCACATCCCACAATGCAGAATCCTTCACAAATGCTTTCTATGGACATCTCCAAGAATGCATGGATCATGCAATCCCAAATAAATCCAAGTCCCCTCTCCACCAAAGGCAAGTGTCCTGTCTGGTGGACCTCAGCCATTAACAAACTGTATAACAAAAGAAGGAAGCTACTGCACGTCAGAGCAAAATCCCATGAAGGGAAGATCCAGGCCTGCTGAATCTATCTTTGTTTATATGCTTGTTGTTTGTTTGCTTGTTATTTCCCTGGAAGCTAATTCCACCTAATACGCAACTTCTCAGCGCTTCTGTGGATCACTAGTGATATCTGCATTGCTTACTGTACTTATTTCCTTGTTTCACTTGAAAGAAAGTTACTGTTTGTCGTTTTTGCATTTAGTTACTTGTAACACATTGCACTCAAGTTACCTGGCACTTGCTCACTAAAGCAATTATATAAGTCAGCACTAAAAATTAAAAGCACTACACCCTCACTCCCCACTGGCCCTTGTTTTCAATTAAGGATTTCCCAATATTATTCTAGCATGTCCAAAGGTCAGTTGTCAATCTCCTCTCCGGTCCAGCTGGTGAATCTGGGAATCTTGAGGCAATGTTATAACTGCCTCATGTATACAGACAACCCTCTCCTCCTCCCACATAACACAAATACTTGCGAGAGATGCAGCTATTTAGCCAAACTGGAGGCTGAGCTCTCTCAACTCAGGACTGGCAAGACCAGACAGGAGGAGAAGGCAACTACACACACCACAAAACCAGCCTCACATAATGCTACCACTCCACTGAATCAAACACAAACACACAAAGACATACTCGGAGGCTCTGAGTAAAAATTTACCTAAACAGCAGAGGCCTCCAAAGCAGACACCCAAACAACTGCTACCTCAAGACACCCCACAAGCAACACATAAACCACAAAAGCAGTGTGTAAAGCAGTCACAGCCCTTAAGGCCAAATACAACACCAAAACATACTTGTCATAGGTGACTCCATAGTCAGACACACTGACGTCCCACTCACCAGGCTGAACAAGGAGAGGGTCACAGTAAGCTACCTATCGGGCGCTAGAATCCACCACATAACACAAGCACTCAGGTCACTCCATGGCAAGTACAAATATGACACAGTCATTGTCCATGCTGGTGTGAACGACCTGAGACGTACCTCCCTGGACTACATGAAAAGAGACATAGAGGAGCTCTCTGATTATGTAGCCCAGGCAGGTATGACCCTAACCCTGAGCAGTATCCTTCCTTCACCAAGAATGATGCCACAATATAGAGACAAGATGATCAGCTTTAACAATTGGCTTAATGTCTGGTGTCATTCAAAGGGGATCCAGTGTCTGTCTGCCTGGGATGACATGCTTGACAAGCCATGCTGCTTCGCAAGGGACGGCTTGCACCTGTCACCCCTGGGATTCCGGATATTGGCTAAGGCTCTTGCCACCCCCATAGTGCCTTTTTTAGGCAAGGCTCAAATTCTAAACCTACCACCCTAGAAAACAAAAATGGGAAGAAACTGAGGGTAATGCTGCTCAATGCCAGAAGTCTAAATCTCAAAATGCACGCACTCGAGGCCCTTCTCAGTATGGAGAACATCGATGTCTGTGCTGTAACTGAAACCTGGCTCAAGGCTCCTGAGAGCACCCTGGCACTATTAGGTTTTACCTCATATCATGCGTTCCGGCCCCAAAACCCGGACCACACCACAAAAGGAGGGGGTGTATCCATATTCATAAAGGATACCCACACCTCCAGGTTGGTGGGAACGCACGAAGCTTCGGAAACCATCCAGGTGCAACTAACCATAGGCAAAACTGCTCTACAAATTGTAGCATGCTACAGGCCACCCTCTCAAACTCAGGAACCCCACATAGCCTTCCTGAAGACACTGGAGGGTATAAATGTATCTCCAAACACCATCATATTGGGTGACTTCAACTACCCGAATATAGACTGGGAACATTACTCAAGCCCTAACTTTCTAGCCCAACGGTTCCTGGAGTTCATAAATTCAAATGCCATGGAACAGCTAGTCACTGTTCCCACGATAGGAGAAAATATACTAGATCTCATTGTCACAAACATGGGGACAAAATGCTCCACACCGGAAGTATATCCCTCATTGGTGAGATCTGATCATAAACTAATCTCACTGGAAATCCACATCCCGCCCCCACTCCAAACAAAAAAGACCATAGTGAAGAACTTCTCTAAAGCAAACTTCACACTACTCAAGACTGGTGTGGTATCCTTCAAGGCCCCTGAGCCAGTGGAAACCACAACCCAAGCTGCGGAAGCCCTTACAAATGCCTTCTATGAACACCTCCAGGACTGCATGGATCAGGCAATCCCAAATAAAACCAAGACTCTTTCCACAAAGGGCAAACGTCCAGTCTGGTGGACCCCAGCCATTAACAAACTTTACAATAAGAGGAGAAAGCTATTACATGATAGAACAAAATCCATAAAAGGGAAGTCACCCTGATCATTATTAGTAAAAAATACGAGCACTCATAAAATCAACTAAGGCCAATTTTGAGAGAAAAATTGCCATGGATTCAAAGGATAATCATAAGGCCTTTTTCAGCTATGTTAGGAACCTGGGTGGAAACTCCCAGATATGCTCAGAATTAGTCCAAAATGATACAAAAATCACTGAACCCACAGACATTGCCAACATACTGGCAGACAGGTTCAGTGCAAACTTCACCCCTCTCCCCTAAAGGAGAGATAACTATCCCAGCCGAGTGTAGCCTCCCGGACATCTCAAATGCGCAGGTGAAAGCTGCTCTCTCTAAAGCTAAAAACACAGCATCAATGGGACCGGATGGTGTCCCCGGCTGTGTGCTACACGAGCTAAATGAGGAATTAAACCCGCATATAAGGCAGCTGTTTAATCTCAGCTTTACCACAGGATACGTGCCCAAGGAGTGGCATACGGCAACTGTGGTCCCACTCCACAAAGACGGCGCCTCTACGGACCCTGGGTAATTACCGCCCCATAAGCTTAACAAGTCTAGTCTGCAAAGCTATGGAGAGGATCATAATGGAGCTCATAAACAAAGATATAGGGGACTTGCAGACATTGGACCCGACCCAGTTTGGCTTTGTCAAGGGAAGATCATGCCTTCTGAACTTGGTCGACTTCTTCGAAACAGTCACCAAGGCCATTGATGATGGAAAGGCAGTCCATACAGCCTACCTTGACCTTGCAAAGGCTTTCGACACAATACCCCACTCGGGTATTGTAGAAAAACTTACCAGCTTAAATGTAAACCCATATGTCACAAGATGGGTTGCAAACTGGCTTAAGGACAGAACCCACAGGGTTAGAGTTGCTGGCGCTATGTCAGACTCCAAGCCAGTCACAAGTGGTGTCCCACAGGGCTCGGTCCTTGGCCCCCTATTGTTTGGCATCTACTTCTCAGAAGTACAGGCCAACATGGGAGGACTTTGGCTGACAAAGTTTGCAGACGACTGCAAACTGGGCGCCATAGTGGAAAGTGCATCGGACACGGATATCCTTCAGAAGGGACTCACGGAAACAGACAGCTGGTGCCAGAGCCATGGCCTGAAGTTAAACGCCAAAAAATGTATAGTCATATCCTTCGGGAAAAACAAGGTAACCCCAAGCTACCATATAGGTGGCAATCCACTAAGCACAGAAGAGGTTATCAGGGACCTGGGGACCCAGGTTGACAGTGGCCTTTCTTTTGACACTCACGTTGCTAAAGTGGTTAGAAAGACCTTCTACATTGCCCACCTGATCATGAAGGGATTCACATCCAGATCTAGTGAGGTCATTGTTCCCTGTACTCTTCACTTATCAGACTAATGATCGAGTACAATGCCCCATTCGGGATGTATCTCACCCGACATCTGCAGCAATTGGAGAGACCCCAAAAGTTCCTCACCAAAAGGATAAAGGGACTCCAAAATCTGTCATATGCTGCCAGATTGAAGAAACTCCAGCTCTATTCAGTCGCATACCATCTGCTCAGAGGTGACATGTGCCTGACATACAAGGCCATGTCCAACCCGGAATTAATGGACATGCTCCACCTCAAAAAATCCAAATCCACCAAAACCACCAAAGCAAGCGACTTAAACCTTAGCACGGATATAAAAAGGACATGCTGGAGGGATAGATTTATCACTCAGAGACTCCCTATGCTGTGGAATAAAATCCCGGTCCATGTGAGGCAGAGCACCTCGCTGACTCTGTTCAAGAGAAATCTAGACCTGTGGATGGGAGATCGTAGGTTTACCCCGGGAATCATCTCTGTGTCACTGCTGGACAGAGGCACAACAAACTAATGGGCACAGTATTTTTTCATATAAGGGGTGGCGTAAGCCACAAAAATTTGGGCTAGGCTTATAAATGCCTTAGGGCAGATAGCCTAGTATAAACCTATGAACCTATCTCTGATCAACATTAGCAGAAAAGTACGTTCTCTCATAAAAATATCCAAGGCCAACTTTGAGAGAAAAATTGCTAAGGACACTAAAGATAACCACAAAGCCTTCTTCAGCTATGTTAGAAACCTGGGCGGAAACCCTCAGATATGCTCAGAGTTGGTTCACAACAAAAAATATACTGAACCCACAGATATTGCCAACATTCTGGCTGACAGGTTCAGTGCAAATTTCTCCCCTCCCTCACCCTCAAAAGAAGAAATACTTATCCCAGCTGAATGTAATCTCCCTGTCATCTCAGATGTCCAAGTGAGAACCGCCCTAAACAAAGCTAAAAACACAGCATCAATGGGACCTGACGGTATCCCGGGTTGCGTGTTACGTGAACTCCAAGAGGAGCTAAACCCACACATAAAAATGCTATTTAACCTTAGCCTTACTTCGGGATATGTACCTGAACACTGGCGTACAGCAACAGTGGTCCCACTCCACAAAGGGGGTGCCTCTACAGACCCTAGAAACTACCGCCCCATAAGCTTAACCAGCCTGGTCTGCAAAGCTATGGAAAGAATCATTATGGAACTCATAAACAGAGACATAGGGGACCTACCGTCACTTGACCCCACCCAGTTCAGCTTTGTAAAGGGCAGATCCTGCCTTTTGAACCTGGTTGACTTTTTCGAAACAGTCACTAGAGCCATTGATGAGGGCAAAGCAGTCCATACAGCCTACCTGGACTTGGCTAAGGCCTTCGACACAATACCCCACTCAGGAATCATAGATAAGCTCAACAGCTTAAACGTAAACCCTTATGTCACTAGATGGGTTGCAAACTGGCTAAAGGGCAGAACCCATAAAGTTAAAATCGCTGGAGCAATGTCAGACTCAAAGCCAATCACAAGTGGTGTCCCACAGGGATCTGTCCTGGGACCCCTCTTGTTCGGCATTTATTTCTCAGATGTTAAAGCAAACATGGGAGGGCTGTGGCTGACAAAGTTCGCAGATGACTGCAAACTAGGCGCCATAGTCGATACACCAGCAGACACATACATCCTACAAAAAGGCCTCACAGAAATGGACAACTGGTGCCGGAGTCACGGCCTTAAACTAAATGCCAAAAAATGTATAGTCATCCCCTTTGGGAAAAACAAAGTACCCACAAATTATCACATAGACAGCAACCCAATGAGTACGGAAAAAGTAATCAGAGACCTAGGGACCCAAGTCGACAGCGACCTCTCATTCGACACCCACGTTGCCAAAGTGGTTAGAAAAACATTCTACCTCGCACACCTCATCATGAAGGGATTCACATCCAGATCCAAGGATGTCATTGTACCCCTATACTCCTCCCTCATCAGACCCATGATTAAGTACAATGCCCCATTTGGTATGTACCTCACCCGGCATTTGCAACAGCTGGAGAGACCACAAAAGTACCTCACCAAGAGGATCAAGGGTCTCCCAACATATATCTTATTCTGCCAGTCTAAAGAAACTTCAGCTCTATTCAGTAGCATGCTGCCTGCTCAGAGGTGATCTCTGCCTGATGTACAAGGCCATGTCCAATCAGGATCTGATGGACATGCTCCACCTCAAAAAATCCAAATCCATCAGGACCACGAGAGCTAAAGACTTAAACCTCGGCACAAGTATGAATAGGACATGCTGGAGGGATAGATTCATAACCCAGAGGCTTCCCATGCTTTGGAACAAGATCCCAGTTCGTATTAGGCAGAGCCCCTCACTGACTCTCTTCAAGAGAAATCTTGATGAGTGGATGGGAGATCATAAGTTTACCCCAGGGGTCACATCTGTGTCACTGCTAGACAGGGGCACAGTAAACTAATTCTATTATATAAGGGGACCTTCATTGTGTCACTACTAGACAGAGGCACAGTATTCTAAATTTATTCTGTACATTTTTTGTACCATTTCATGGGGTGGCAAAAGGCACATCACTATGGCTAGGGTTACAGATGCCCCAGGGCAGATAGCCTAGTACTATACTATGAAACTATGAAACTAATAAAGGCTGTCTTCCAAATACCATAAACCAAGGGTTCGTTCCACAAAAAACAGCTCACAATTCCACAGGTTGAAGACTATTTATTGGACAAATGGACAAAAACCGACTTAGCGCTTTCGTCTCCACACTGGAGACCTCATCAGAATCAATTAAAAAACACCTCTTCCGTTCCTTATATACATCCATTTTAAAAGTAATTAAACAATTAGTTACTAATTACATACTTAAAGGCAGTTGGAGTCAGATAGAGCCAATACAGTGCTGAAAGCTAGTCAAATTAATTTGTCAAGACAGTCTACTATCTATGAAGTTAAGAAATTAAATATATTTGTATGTATATGTGTATATAACCTCCCTATAAAATTGTCTACACATGATACACCAAAACCTATAATTAGATGTATTTTTAAAATTATATTGCTTCGCTTTAAAAGTATAAAAGTATGAAAATGTGGAACGAACCCTTGGTTTATGGTACTTGGAAGACAGCCTTTAGTGGTATCGAACCATACTACCTTTTGTGGATGTGTACTGCTTTTCGTTTTTGACTGGTTCATGACTGTAACGTTCATGAATTCTAAATAGTACTAAGGTTAGTTCACTATTAATACAATTAAGACTACCGAACATAGCTTTGCAAGTTTTTACAAAATAAAAGCATAACTAAAAAAAGTAATAAAAAGACGTGTGGGACAGCTAGTCTTCCTTATTCTAAATTAAACAAATTAATGTATTTGAATAACATAACTAAAAAAATTGCGCAAAAGTACTTCTTTAGAAAACTAAGCTACTGGTCTACCTACCTTTAAATGCATCAGCTTGTTGTTCCACTGACTCCCGTACCATTTTCCAGAAGCAATCAGACACAGCAAGGCTTAAATTCTTTGTAGTTGCTTGATGAGCCTTCAACATTCCTGTTCTGTTAATAAGTGAATGAAGAATCATTATGAAAACACAGATCTCCATAACAATACAAAATAAATATTCACAGTCCCTTTAAGTCACAAACTTATACATTTAACTGGTAAGAGGAAAAAAATGACTGTTTCTGAAAAATATGGATTGCATCTAAAGAAAACGGCAAAACAGCCCAGAAATGTTACTACACTCATGTATTTCAGCTCTAAATATAGCACTGAAAAAACTCCTTGAGGAGTCCTAGGGTTAGGTATGTCTTCTCTTCCAATCAGAATTCAAAATTTCTTTTCAGCAAAATCCTGTGCGTGTATATGCCAGCTTGCACAGCCAAAACACTCCATGCTGTAACATACCGTGCTAGCTACACAAGCAAGCTCAGGCCCCACAGCTCATCACCACTTTTTTTTTTTTGCTTCTTGGAGTTTGGATCTCGATTCTTGCCATCAACACCAAAGTCCTGCATCTCTTTATCTAAGCACTCTAGTAAAGTGTCCCAGTGGCTTTCAAATGACCAGCAAAGACTCAAAATGAAATTACCTGTACTGCCCGAGGGAAAAGCACAATTCTGACAACTGCCACAAATGCCAGAGGTTCATCCCAACACACAAAACATAGGAAAAGTTGTTGGCCACTCTGCAAAAATGATGGCAGTCAAGATGCTTATGTGTGGGTGCTTCTCACAGACTCAGACAAAAGTCAAAGAAATACCACACGGGCAAGCATGTAAAGTCCAGGTACAGATCTACGCTTCCTTGAGGTAAGTTTCAGGGTACAAATGGTCCCCTCTGAACTCTGCAGATTATGAAGTAGCCCTAAACTAGTAAGACCCCCATCGGTAATCCACCTTCCATTTCAGTCAAGGGCTTTAGACTAAGGCAGATGTGCCTTTGGCTACCTCTAGAGTGCATCCCAAGGTATTTATGCCAGCTTACTATTGGATGACTAGTTAGAGTCCATGGGTGACTGGTCTGATCTTCTAGATCAGCCCTTTGTGTTATTCAGAAACAGATCAGGCTACTAGGGATCAGCAAATCTCACCTCAGAAGTACCCATCAAGTTACCATACACCAAGGCGTCAACATTAACAGTCATTTGGCATATAGTGGGAGCTTGATTTAGGGGTGAGAGAATACACTATTAAGAGTTAGTTAAGGATGTAAAAATACATTATTATGGGGTTATGTCTGAAGCCAGCTCTAAGCTTGGCATATGCCTCTCTCTACCATGCTGCCTTTGGCTAGTACTGGTAGAGAGAGATAGTATTCCAGTACTGTTTCCTGATCCTCCACATCCTGCTGCCAAGTCACCACAATCTTACTCTCGTGCACACCCCTATGCCCTTATATAGCAGGGATCATGGTAATCCCTGAAGTTGTAGACCCTAAAAAATCTGGAGGCTCTCAAAGCCAATGTGTCAAAAATGAACAAGGATAATAAATACACCATCATGTACATCCAACCCCCCCCCCCCACATTACTGCTTCCTTTATAAATATTCTACTATTTACAGCAAACACCAGCCTCGGACTCCTATCTTCTCCTCCTCTCCCAGTAATGCCTGCTGAAGCTAGACCCCTTGGAAGTTCTGAGTAATTCTGATCTACAACTCATTAGGTATGCTATTTGAGTAATCTGCAGATCCTCCAACACACTGGCTCAGAAAATGGCCAGGGCAATTTAAAAGCCATTGCTTGAGAATCAGCAGACCAATGCATTAAATAAGTCAGTGTTGACTCCAATGTGATCTCTTCATCCCATAATATGTCAGACAAGCATTTTGCCATTTTCTGTCACATAAGGAGTCCAGAACGTTGATCACATATGGCAACAAGGTTCTTCCTTTTGATGTTGGGGATCCGAGTCCTCAACTACGCATCTTATCTGTCACATCTGTCACATTTCCAGGCCTACCTTGGGAAGAAGACAATGAATATGTCTCATGAACTCACAGAGTCTACGGTCAAAAAGATGATCATCATCAGACCTTGTTCACATTCTCCACTACAGGAAACCAAAAGTGATCCACAACTTTGACTAGTCTAATGGTTTGGTTAAGGGCCACAGGCCCCATTTTTTTTCCTGTACAGGATGGTGTGCTTTAAGCATCACTCTCTCAACAAGAAGCCCTAGAACAAATTCTGGATCCTCACTTCCTAGGGGAATTGTTCTTCAGCCAGTCTGCCTAGGACCTGGTTAATGATCTCTAGAGAAAAAGAAAGCCCATGGCTCTGTGTACAGGGCCTCTATAACCACCTTCTAGCCACTTATACTCATTCTGCTAAACTTACCCAACCTCAAAAGATGAAGAGGCATCCCCAGCATGCGAGGAAGGGCCTCACGTATTGCACTGTTTTACAGCTCTGATGCTGATGAAATAAAAAAGAAGGCTGGTAATAGCCCCCCCCCCACACACACACACACAGTCCTGACCTCTGTCTCTACAAGTTCACCATAGCTCAAACAACCATTATAAAGGACCAGTGGGATCTGGTCATGGTCACCCACTGGTCTCATCATGGACCTCATTTGTTGCAATCTTGGAAAAAGCTCTGCTGTTGGATCAGCATTTTTCAGTAGAAATATTGGGAAAGTTCTAGACTCTATTACAGAAAGCTGCTTTAAGAGGCTGTAGAAGCTAACTTTATGTTAGAGAAGGGTGATAATCTTACTCATGTCCCAAAAAGGGGAAGACAATTTTTTCAAACCCTTCTGGACATCATCAATCTCAAACAGTCTACCCTGTATGTTCAGTTCCAGTTGATCACCTTGCAAAGAGCAATGCCCTTGCTCCTGCATGATACCCAGCTGGAGTCACAGGATATGATGGATGCTTTTTGTATATCAGTATCTGGAATCTACAGAAGAAATTCCTCCAGTTTGATCGGAGAAGGCATCAGTTCAAATTAAAATTGCTGCAATCTGGGCTTTCCTCAGGACCTAGAGCACTCTCCAAGATAATGGACATGGTGGACAAATCCTGGCATAAAAATCTATGGTCTCCTAACATTCTCTTACCTTGTTTTTGGCTCTTGGCTGCCCCATCTAGGAGCTTTTTGGGCTGTCTTCATTTGGACAATTTCATGGATGAAGTCCTTTAAGATGACCCAATACTGGAAGAACTTTTGTCTAACCTAACTAAAAACACAGTCTTTTACTGAAACACAGCGGGATACCCTCCAATATTAAGTCATTCCTGACACTAAATGGGACTTAAGCGGTTATGATGTTAGCCTCTTGGATGTTGGGTGAGGGTGCAGACTTGGATCCCACTCCCTCCAATATTAAGTCATTCCTGACACTAAATGGGACTTAAGCGGTTATGATGTTAGCCTCTTGGATGTTGGGTGAGGGTGCAGACTTGGATCCCACTACCCTTCTGGGCTTCACAATGCTACTCTGTAGACCAAAGGATGAAACTGCTGCAATGAACCATGATGTGTCAGTGGCTACAGATACAGAATACATCCATGGGCATGTTATTGGTGTCGGACTCCTACTGCCATTCCCAGCAGTGGAGGACAGTCCCCACCAAACTCCTAGTAGGTATGCCCTTTGTATATTCAAACATCCCAGAAATTGAAGACAAACACTTTACGTGTAGCCTAGGGACCTGAGCTTCATGTGTGCGTGCACACTGTAGAGAGTGTGGGCACTTTAGACAGGAGGCTCCAAATGGAATTCGGAGCAGTACTCTAGTACTCATGGCCCTGCAGATCTTGCAAAAACAGCTGCTGATAGGACAACTTCTTTTACAGAAAAACAGAGTCCACAATGTGGTGCTACGGGGGCACAAGGCTGCACATATTGCACAAAGCAGCAATGCACAAACAGCAGTGGACTAGACACGTGGATCACTCTCAGCAGTCCACATCTCCAGATAAGCCAATGTGTTGGCTCTAAAATCATCTTCTTAAACTTTTGGATACAGATGCCATATTTTGTGAGTTTTTTTAGAAATGGGAACACTTCAGACACTGAACACTCTGCCATCTAGCAGAATACGTTCCATTCCTCTTGTACCAAATATCTAAATTGGTAAATACATAAACATTCCTCTTGTACTATGTGCAGCATGGCACGGTATAAGTAACAGTGGGAATATCCTCTGTGTTGTGGGAGATTCTTGTACACATTCCCAGTCATTCAAAGTCTGATTCGAAAATATCAAAACAAATTTTCATAACCCCAGTACAACCAAGAAAGGCATGGTTGCAGGTTCTAATAAAGCCAATGTCCCCAGAGGTACAGGAAACCCTAACAGTCCTAGACAACTATGTCCTCCACAGCTGGGAGAAAAGCAGCTGCACCTAAGGGCTATGCCTTTTTTTTCTAAGCCGTGCCCATAACTGCAGGACTGTATATGAATAGTCACTAATGAGTTTCAGTTCCCTTGCTTCTCCAAGCTAACTACGTATTAGACTGCAAGCCTGATCTGTGCCCTGTTTCTTAGAAAGTTCACATAACTTATTATAAACCTGCAAAACAATGTCCATAAGATACCATACAATAATAACTGAATGATCACATAACTAAAAAAGCAGAAAAAACATTTCAATCATTTTTAACTGATTTAGCAATCGTTCTACATTGGAAGCATAAGATAAGAACCAACAGACCTTATCCTTATAAACTCTACCCAAGAACTTAAAAGCTCAAGTCAAAGATTCATGCTCTTGATAAACAGATTTACACTATACTACTAAAGATGTAGGGATACATTCTATTAACTAATGACACATCTCTTCAGAGAAAGCAGCTTTTGTAAAGTTAGGATTATTCAGATAAGAGATGCAAAATTACGTAATGCTCAGCAATACCATCATATTCCACAAATACCAACACCAGAATTGCCCCCCCCCCCACTTATAATTAGAAAGAAATGGGAGTGGGGGCATTTCTGCTCCTGGAAGCACTCTTCTGCAAAGGACGAAAAACACAGATTTTAAAAAAACTCTGAGAAGTTAAAACAAAACTCATACAGAAGGATCAACGAGATTATCAACGAAATATAAATAAATCATTTGGTTAAAAGTTTCAGATTAGGAAAATGTTTTGAATGCACTACTTTTAATCCCATCATTTAGATACTGAATGGGATTTTGCAATATTAACACTTTTTTCCACAACAGTTCAGTTTCCTTTTTAAGTTCATAGAGGTTACTAGGCTATTAGCCCTAGGGCCTTTACCAGCCTAGTCATTTTATACACTCGTTCCCTTAACGACCAAGTGTATGGTCTATATTTGCAGTGCAGATCTATGATCAGCACTGACTGCCCTTATCCAAGAGGGACATAGGTGACAACCCCAGGGTAAATTTACGGTCTCCCATCCAGTTGCCTAAGTTGCACTTAAATAAGATCACTGAGGAGCTCTGTTTTACATGAATTGGTGGTTTGTTCCAGATGACTGGCAATCTCTGGGAGACATATTTGTCTCTCTAGCATGTCCTGTTAATGTCGCAGGCTAGGTTAACATTCCTACAGCGAGTGAATCTTGTCCCATTTGACTTGCGGATATGCAGCATTTCCATTAGGGCAGGATCAGAGACTGCTCTGTAGGACAGACACAAGTCACCTCTCAGCAGCCTTTAAGATACAGAGTACACTAACAGGGCCTTCAGTCTGTCCATGTAGGTCATGTGCTGAAGGCCCTGAATTTTCTTGATGAGAAACCTCAGAGGTCTCTGCAGCTGCTGCAGGTGTCTGGTACTCTATTAGTGGTCTGATGAGGGATGCATACAGGGGAGTTATAATATCCTTAGCTCTGAATGTGATACCCCCTAATTATGAGACGTGCAACCTAGAAGGCCTTCCTTACCACCCTGGACAGATGGTGATCGAAGTTAAGGTTGCTATCAACCTCAATCTCACCACAGGGTTTGAGCTAAGGGGTACTGTTAATATTATTTGCAGGGACTTCCTCTTTGCTGAAAGGGATAAAATGTACTTTTTACATTTAGTTTAAGTCCGTGGCTTTGGCACCAGTCATTTGTCTATGTAAGCCCTTTTTGTAGTATAAAAACAAACCAAAAGGTTCCGAACCAGCAGGTGTAAAACTCCAAAGGTTTATTAGAAAATGTAAAAGTAAAGCGCTTTTCATCTCCCTTAGTAGGAAGACTTCTTCAGACAAAGGAAAAAATCATCAAACACAATTTAAAACCCAAAAAAAGGGGTGTGTGTTACAAAATTACAAACAGCTGCCTTAATTGAACCCACTGACATACCTTCACATTTAAAGCTGTATTACATTAAAAGCATAAATAAATGTCCACTTATTGTAGACAGGGTGTCAAACATAAAAAAGTTCTCAAAAAAGAAACATGAACTTGATAAAAGTAACCAAGAATGTCTTAGTGAAGATTCATGAACCTAATCAAGTGTAAATACTGTCTGTTTCCCTTAAAATACATTTTAGTAAACAACTTTTCATAGGGTAAAACAAAACTCATACAGAATCTTGTAAATAAAAAGAAAATAAAATGAAGTAATGCTTGCAACCAAATATAATATCCATTCCTTAACAGAAAAGGTAGTAAGGAGTACACATCTCTAATGCATAATGAAGAATCAATAATGAATAAATAAACAGTGAAACTCAACTAGGAGTCTGCAATAGGTGGAATTTCAAAGGCGTTTCTAATAAAAGAAATGTTATTTCTAATATTAAATAATCGAATGTTTATTTCTGTGTTAAAAAGATCCTTGAGCAATGGGTAAAGCACCAAGCTGTGATGAGAACACTTTCTAAGCTTTAGTATGCACAGTTGTAGCAGCCAAAACAAGTCAAAAATGCAGCTGTTTCAGGAAAAAATATGGCAAGGCATTGCGTGAAAGACGCATCTAAATCAAAACAAACAAACCGCCGGATTCACAAGACGGTACTTCATTCAAGAACCGTGCAGGTACTAAACATGCAAAAAAGGCAGATAGCCAAACAAATGAAAAATCAGTTCACAATCGTGCCCATGAATACGGCACATTGTTCTGCAAATGAGTTTGTACTGTGTGTGAAAAAGGTAATAAATAAAGTAGCAGAGGACTAAAAAGAAGGAAACGCAACACCTAAGTAAATCCACAGCTATTGGTGTTCAATGACACTGACAATAAGTAAACATAGCACTTCAAAATACCGTGGGTCTAAACATTAAGGTCTCATTGTTGCTTACGCAAAAAGGTGTGTGTCTAGAAGTATGCAAAAATCAAGTCAGACCACAATGCAGAACCTGACAAAAATAAAACATACAAATCCCGAACGAAATTATGCAAAATGAAAATAAAAATAAAAATAAAATAAAATAAAATAAAATATAATATAATATAAAATACAATAAAATAAAGTAAAATAAAATAAAATTTTTGTAGTATGTCAGCATCGCTGGAGGACTCGATGATTGCACCCAGTTTGAAGTCATCATCGAACTTGGTAAGCCACAGGCCATCTGTTTTCGTCTGGACTTCTGAGAAACAGATTCCAAACAGTAGGGAGCCCAGCAGAGATCGGTGTGGTACACCACTGCTAACTGGTCTGCTAGTAGAGGTGGAAACCCCAACTTTGACTGTATGCATTCTGTCAGTGAGCGAGTTTGCTACCTATCTAGTGACATATGAGTTAATTCCCAGCTGGGTGAGTTTCTCAATGAGGCCTGAGCGGGAGATTGTGTCAAAAGCCTTGGCTAAGTCAAGACATGCTGTATGTACTATTTTGACTTCATCCAGGGCTCTGGTGACATTCTCGAAGAAGTCCACCAGCTTTAATAAGCATGATCTACCCTTAAGAAAGCTTTAAGCTTCTTGCCTTTCCAATACTCTGCTATCACAAAGAATATCTGAACAGGTTGTTGCACAATTAAACAACTTCCTTAAGTTCAGGTCAGATTTGTATTTTATGTTCTGATGAAGTCTTTCATGATACATCTACAGGACAAAAGCACTAAACCTCTGTTTTTTTTTTTTGTTTGATACATTTTATTACATTTGTTGGTTAACTGCTGCCAAGCTGTCTATTTGGGACTGTGCCTCTGAATCGCAGTTGTTTTATATTGGTTCTTGGAATTTGTATTGTGTGGAAGCCACTTTGTGGAACATAGAAAAAGCTCCACATTAAAATGCTGTATGTATGCCACTGGCAACAGTTTGGATGTGTTCATGAGAATGACCTGCAAGGGCTATTTTACAAGAAGTGCAGATGTGTAAGCCCTACTTACCTGTATCAGTTGTTTTTCTTTCGGCTTTTCCTGGTTAGGGGTTGCCACAGTGGAACTCCTGTCCGCTAATGATTGGAATTCGATTTTTTTTATGGTGCCGAGGTGCCAGCCCAATGCCCAACCTTCAACGAAGGCATGCCCATTCACGCATGTCTTTCTAACTCCACTTGACCGCGGAGAGGACATGCAGACTCCACACAGAAGGCGCTCTAGCCGCAAATCGAACGAGAGAACCTCTTGCTGTGAGGCGACAACTCTACCGCTGCACACATTCCTTCCTGCCTCAGTGGTATTTTGGATTATCTGCCCAGATAACTTTGTACTGGCCAGCTTTCAAAAGCTAAGACTCCTCTCCCTCCCTCTTCCTCTAACAACTGATTGGCTGAGCATATCCTGAGAGGGAAGCCTACAGTTATCACAGGGAGTTGGTGTTCAGGCTTTTTCACTAAAACAGAGGACAGAAGAGAGAAGAGGAGGAGAGCACCTAAAGCCAGAATCATCCAGCAAGAGTAACTTTGCAGCCATTCACAACACCATATACAAAGGCAAATAGCCAAATCAAATAGGTTGAAACCTACCTCAGCTATGCACAATCTGGGGGATGGCAAGTGGGTGCTTCCACTGATCAGTGAGGAATTTGAACATCTACTGCTACAAATAATTAGGACTTATGCAGCTCTATTATGTTCATCATTCCCTCTGCCTCAGTGACATTTTGGGTAGTTTCCCAAAGCTTACCCTACCTGAGAGGTAGAAGGATAAGGATCTAGGAGCCCCTGGAGAATGGTCCTAGCAAAGTCTGCTCTGGACCTTGAAAAGGAATCCAATTTTTAGTGCTTTGTGAAGTTATGAATAAAGGACCAGGTTGCTACATCTAGAATACTTAAGAGTCTAACCCTTTCCAATATGCCATTGAAGAGGATAACGCTCTAGTCAAGTGACCCTTAGCCTTGCCTGTAAGAAATTTAATGTGGTGGGAGTACCAGACAAACAGCAGTAGAGGACAACCATCATGCAAAAGTTTGCTCAGAGATAGGCTGACCTTTCTTAAATCCACTACAGGAGACTAACAGCATTCCTTAAGGGCTTTGTCCTGCAGATGTAGTACCTGAGCTGCCTGTGTGAATCCATGGTATGTAGAATCTTTTCTCCCTTTTTTTGGATCAAGAGATAAGACTGGGAGATTGATGGTTTGATTCAAGGTAAATTCAGAAACAACTTTAGGCATGAATGATGGATTAGTACACAGAACAACCCTGTCTTTGAAAAAAATCAGATAGGGATGGACCACCATGACAGCTTCCAGCTCATAGACTCATCTTGCAGGTGTCAGAGCACTGACTAAAACAGTCTTCCTAGTAATGAACTGTAAGTCAGCCTGAGAGGGAGGTTCAAAAAGAAGTAAGGCCAATTCAATTATTCAAGGACATCGCTAAGATCCAAGAAAGGACGAATTTGTTATTTAAGGGGTCTCATGTGCAACAATCTGCCATAAACTGATCACAGAGAGAGACAAAAGAAAGGGGGTCCATGGGCAGACAAGCAGCAATGGCCACAAGATGCACTTTGACAGAAGCATAGACAAATAATCTCCAAGCAGCACACACAAATATTTCAAAAACAGATGGGTCAAAACTCTTTCAGGATCTATGTTACTGGCTATGCACCACCTAGAAAACCACTTGGACTTGTACACAATATACTTTGTAGTTTCAGGTTTTCTTGCCTCCTTAAATCCCTACTGTACATCCTCATGGAATAAGTGCAAAAGGATATCAAAATAGAATCATCCAACTTCCAAGATGATTGCAGAAACAGCTTAGTTTTAACTCTCCTTGTGTGAAAACAGAAACTCAGCAGAGAAAACCAGTGGACTTTTATTTCTGCATAAATTTCAGTAACTGGGTAGATACCAGGAAAAAAAATACAGAGGACATGAAAGAAAATCAGGTACAAAAGGTGAGGAAAAAAATCCTGAATGGGAAGAATACTGCAGCTGTTCAGAAAAACCAGTGCATACCCCAGAATAACTTCCAGTAATCTAGAGGAAAGTATAAGGCAATTGCACACAGACATGACTGATGGAGTATATCAACTCAAATAACAAAAGGCTGGAAAAATGTAAAAAGCTTTAAACAAATATTCAGATGAGGTGATAAAAAACTGCAAAAATCAGAGGTCGAAATGAAGAAAAGGATGGTTGAATATCAGACTGAGGACAGAACACATAGGGAAAACCTGAGATTTTCTACTGTACCAAAGAAGTTAAAAGGAACAGACTGTATTCATTTTATGAAAGTACAAATAAGCAAGTTGACTGGTTTTCCACAGCCTGCATTATGAAAGGGCACGTCGTGTGTATGCTCCTCACCTAGCTATAAGAAAGCAACCTAGACATTTAATAGTAAAGATGCAATCTTACCAGTAGAAAGAGTTGATGTTATATAGACCTATCTCGCCTACATTCTTACCCGTGGGTTCGGAGCCGAATATCGTCTCCGACTCGGCCGACTTTACTAGCTCAAAGTCTTTCATTGGCTGGGCTAAGCAGATATCCCATGGTGCACTGCTCCATATCCCCAGATCTCGTTTGCCGCTCGTGTAGCTAGGACATGGTCTCGCTTGGCTGCGGCTAAGTACCCTTTTTTCTTGTCTTAAAGAAAGTTTTGGATCATAATCAAAAGCTATATTCATAGTTATTGTCTAGTGTTGTTTGAGGTTGTGATCGTGTGATTGTGTGGTATCCCGCTGACGGTTTCCCCGGGCTAGGCCTGTTTCAGAGGGCCTAGTCCTTCTCATATTGCCTTCTGTGTGTGTACGGTCTAAAACGTTTAAGTTAGAGGTTTGGCCTATTCCCTTTCCTTGTGGTCATCAACCGTTTTTGGTTAGAGGTTTGGAATTGTTTCTTTAGTGTGTGTGCTTGGTCACTGTTTAGTGTACGTTCCCGCGTTTTGTGGTGTGAGCACTTGTGAGTGCTTCTCAGACTTGTTTTTTGCGTTTTGGGGTAGTAGTGAAGATGTCCAAAGATTCCAAGGAGCACAACCCTTCGGGTTTCAAAAAGTGCTCTAAATGTGGGTACAAAATGTCCATCACCGATGGGCATTCCATTTGTGTCTATTGCCTGGGAGCCATTCATCTGCAGGAATCCTGCAGTTTTTGTCATGCGTTCAGTCCTAGAGTTCTCCAAGAGAGAAAGAATAAGCTGATTTTAAAGGGACTCTTGAAACCCTCTTTTAAAGAGGCTATGGATTCGTCTCCCAGTGGTAAATCAAAATCTGACAAGTCTAAAACGAGATCTCTGGCTCTGTCAGCTTCATCGGAGCCCCCGGAGAATGTCTCAAAAACTGCATCGACCTCCTCAGCTCCACTGTCCTCGGGGCCGCAGGAAGTGTCGGTGTTGATGAAACCGGCGTCAGCTCCAATTTTATTGGAACCTCTTAGGAGCCGATTGCCCAGTCTTAGACCAGTTTCTCCTGAGAGGAGATCTCGATCTCCCTCCCTGTCTTCCAAATCCTCCAGGACCTTTTCGGATGTGGATGTTGATAGGGTAGTCCAGAGGCTCCTCCAGTCACCGGTTTTGGCAAAATTATTTTCGGCTCCGGCCCAGTCAGGTCCGGAGCCCGCCCCGACCCCGTCTTCGGTCATTCCTCCTCTGAGCGCATCTCTGTCTTCGGAGCCGGAGTGTTCCGCGCCATGTGATGTTCCTAGGCCGGATCCGACTGCCCTTTGGCTCCATCAGTACAGGCATCGGCTCCGACCCCGTCGGTTCCGTCCTCGGGATTCTTCGGTCGGGCTCGAGGGGGACATCTCGGGGCTTATTTCAGTCCTGAGTCTCCCTCTCGGTGCCTCGTCTTGGGGAACTCCGACCGCCATTATGGCCTCGGAGGCTGGTCGCTCCTCAGACTCGGACGGGGCCTGCCTTCGAGGCTATGCGGACCTCGCTGCCCAGATCGTCAGCTACATCAGGTGGGTTGGTCACGCTGTCCCCCACCACTCCGGTGAGAGCCTCTGATCACCACCTATCGATGGACAGCAGAGCACCAGGGCCTAGGGATACCCCCACAAGTGGTCCCCAAATTTCAGAGGGTCCCTCAGAGTTCATGCCTGAGGAGCTCCCTAGAAAGAAAACGTGCAAGAGGAAGTACATAGACTCCCAGGATGAGTCTCTCACCTCTGATACTGACCTCGAGGAATAGCAGGGGTCCCCCAAGTCATCCTCTGATGATGTTTCCTTCTCCGACATCCTGGAGATACTGAAACAAAGAGGTGATTGGCCGTCCAAAGCCCCTTCCGAGGAGGAGTCAGTATTCCTTAATGCTTTTGGTGCTCAGCCCTCCACCTCCTGGGTGTCTCCACCCTTCGACGAGCTCCTTCATCTGATATGTCGATGAGTGTGGGAAAACCCTGATTCTGTGGATCCCGTGCCCAGGCGTCCCAACAAGTTTCGTTCCGCCCCCCCCAGGGCAAAGAGTTTCTGTCTAAAGGAGTCCCTGTAGATGCCATGGTGGTGGCGGCAGCCACTCAGAAGGAAGTAGCAGAGTCTTCTTCATCCGTCCATCCTCCTAACAAGGAGTCTAGGACCATAGACTGGTATGGGAAGCGTACCCTCTTGTCAGCAACCTTTACCTTACGGTCGCTGAATTACCTGTCTCACTTCACTTGGCTCCAGAGAGATCTCCTCAAGGAGTTAGGAGATACTCTTGCAGATAATGTTCCTGAGGCAGTGGCCCAGACGGTTAACGCCCAGGTCTCTACCCTCAATTCCATTGTCAACTCATCCATGCGGCTCATTTCGTATGCAGCCGAGGGAGTGAGTAGGGCAGCAAGCTCAGGAGTCGCCCTTAGAAGGCAAGCCTGGCTGCGCCTGTGTCACTTTGTGGAGGCCTTCAAGTCTTCCTTCACTGATGCCCCCTTCGATGGTTCCTCTTTGTTCGGAACCAAAGTGAAAGACACCCTCACCAGGTGCGAGCAAGAGGGAAAGACCCTGTCTGCCGTAGGGGTCCATTTTTCCCTTCCTTCTAGGCCTTATCCCAAGGCCCAGCAGGGGGGGCGGGAGATGTGGTTCAAGAAATCACAGAGGTTTTTTCCTGCCGCAGAAGGTGAACCCCCCTGCAGAGGCAGAGGAGGGGGAGGTTATTCAGGGAGACGCCGCCCCAGAGGCAGAGGGGGCCCCCGCAATTTGGGAGACCGCGATTCCTTTCGTGGCTCCCCCCTACTCTCGTTCCTGAGGGAGTGCCCGGCTGTGCTTATCCAGAGCCAGTCGGGGGTCGAATTTTGTTATATCCGGAAGCCTGGGAAAGCATCACCCAGGACCGATGGGTGTTACGGATAATTTCCGGAGGTTATCTCATTCCGTTTACATCAGACCCCCCTTCAATCAGAAAAATCCCAGACGTTCCACCCAGTCAAAGGCATCAAGCAGCCTCAGAGGTTTCAAAGCTGCTAGGAAAAGGGGCCATCCAGCATGTCCCCTCAGACCAAATCAGAATACGGACTTACTCAAGATTCTTTTTGGTGCCAAAAAGAACAGGGGACCTGAGACCCATATTAGAGCTCAGCCAACTGAACAACTATGTACACAAGTCCAAGTTCCGTATGGTCACGCTACAATCGATTCTCCCATTGTTGGGAGAGGAGGTATGGATGTACTCCATCGACCTCAAGGATGCTTACTACCATGTGAAAATGGACAGAGCATCCAGGAGTCACCTACGCTTCCAGCTGGGAGCCAGTCATTTCTAGTTTAGAGCCCTGCCCTTTGGTCTCTCCACAGCCCCCAGGGTGTTCACCAAGAGTATGGTGGTGGTGACGGCTCACTTGAGACGTCAGGGATTCCAAGTGTTAACGTATCTGGATGACTGGCTCCTTTCCGCCCCCACCAGGCATCAATTAGTTCAAACCAGGGATGCTACCGTCACTCTGTCACCAGTTGGGTATAACAATAAATTGGGGAAAAAAATCTGCTTTATTGCCCTCACAGCGTGTCACCTTTATAGGAGCAGAATCAGACACCATTCGAATGCGAGCATTCTTACCGCAGGAGAGGATCAGAGTTTTACAACAACAGATACGCATTCTGATGCCCCTGAAGAAAGCGAAAACAAGATGGGTTCTCCAGCTCATAGGGACCATGGCAGCAACAATCATGTTGATCCCTCTAGCGAGATTGCACATGAGAATTCTCCAATGGCTCCTCTTTGTTCAATGGTGTCTCCAAAGATTTCCACTTTCTCACCCCATTTTGCTCACAGACAGATGCAAGCAGGACCTCGGTTGGTGGCTTTGCACCAACAATTTGAACGGAGAAGGCCCTTCATTCCACCCATCCCAGTTGGCACGGTGACCACGGATGCCTCCCAGATGGGATGGGGGGGGCATTATCTTGGCAGGACAGTCCAAGGCACATGGCAAGAGCACGAGATACATCTGCATATAAATGTCTTAGAGATGAGAGCAGTGCTACTTGCGTTGCAGGCACTTCAGAGTGTTCAACCTCTAGGGACGATTGCAATACACTCGGACAACATGTCAGTAGTGTGGTATCTAAACAAGCAAGTGGGAACCAGGTCTTACCCTCTGTGCAGAGAGGCCATGCGAGTGTGGCAATGCGCAGTAACTTCCCAACGGTTTCTGGTGGCAACGCACATTCCGGGGAAGTCCAACGTGATTGTGGACAGGCTAAGCAGAGCTATTCTGATGCCTTACGAGTGGTCCCTGAATCGCCTGGTTGCAGAGCGAATCTTCAGCAGATGGGGTCAGCCTTGCTGCAACCTTTTTGCCAGCCCCCTCAACGCAAAATGCAGCAACTACTTCACGCTGATCCCCCCACAGGGGGAGTCACCCAGGGATGCTCTGGTTCACGACTGGCCCTCCGGTCTGCTTTATGCTTTCCCTCCGTTTCCTTTGCTGTCAAAGGTGATTCAGAAAGCGCAATCCTTGGGAAGCAGAATGATTCTGGTTGTTCCACACTGGCCTCGCCAAGTCTGGTTCCCCTTTCTTCAGCAATACATTGTGGACACTCCTTGGATTCTGGACCCTCAACCAGATTTACTGAAACACATGTCGGGACAGTTCCACCCCTCCCTGATGACCCTCCGGTTGACAGCCTGGCTGCTCCACTTTCATCGTTAGTTAGACTTCATAAAATCTCACCAGAAGTGGTTCATATATTATCGTCCTCTCATAAGCCATCTACTAGAAGGATTTATTCTAGTAAATGGAAGAGGTTTTCTGTCTGGGCACATACCCGAGGCATTGATCCTTACACAGCTCCAATCGCTTCAGTCTTGGAGTTTTTGTCTATGCTTTTCCATCAGGGTTCCGCATCTGCTACCATCAAAGTTCAATTGCCAGTGATCTCTAATTTTCATGTCGCTAATGAGCCTAGTCTCATGGCTCATAGACTATGCAAGGCTTTCCTGAAGGGTACTCTGTTGCTCCGTCCCCTGGTTTCCGAACCAATCATGCCCTGGGATCTCAATTTTGTTCTACAAGCCCTTACTTTACCACCTTTCGAGCCTGCAGCTACCTGCGAATTGAAATTCTTGACCTGGAAAACAGCCTTCTTAACAGCAATCACTTCAGCAAGGCGAGTTTCAGAAATTCAAGCCCTCTCCATCAAACCTCCATACTTAATCTTCCATAAGGACAGGGTCTCTCTTAGACCAAACCCTTCATTCCTTCCTAAAGTGGCTTCCGTGTCTAATCTTAATCAATCCATTGAGTTGCCTGTGTTCTTTCCTCACTTTTTGAACAAGGCAGAATTTAGATTTCATCAGTTAGATGTACACAGACAATTACGCTCCTATCTGCACTGAACAAAAGATATCCGGAAGTCTGATCAACTTTTTATTTCCTTTTGGGAAAACAGAATGGGGTCCCCGGTCTCCAAGGTCACCCTATCTAGATGGATATCTAGTTGTATCTCTTTCGTCTACAAAGCAGGAGGTAAAGATCTACCATTTCCGGTCATGGCTCACTCTACTCGGCCAGATTGTCAATGGATGACATATGTGCTGCAGCTACTTGGGCTTCTCCTCACACATTTGTTTCTCATTACAAATTGGACGTGGTTTCTAGGGGCAGGTCGTCCTTTGGCTCCACAGTTCTCAGGAGTATTTTCCTATGAGCCACCCAGGATGTAGGTGCTAGGGACGCTGTCCCATGGCTAAGAATGTAGGCGTGATAGGACTACATAACATCAAGAAGTTATGTAATCACCATAACGTTTGATGTATGTAGTCCATCTCGCCTCACATTCTTACTTACCCTCCCCAGCTTCCCCCTTCCTGGAGGATTTGGAGGTTAGGTTGTTCATCTGCAGAGTTCCCTTACTTGGCTTATTCTTTTAACTGGATGTGGTGTGTGCATGGGGTACAAATGAGTTTCGCAGCAAACCAGATCTGGGGATATGGAGCAGTGCACCATGGGATACCTTCTTAGCCCAGCCAATGAAAGACTTCGAGCTAGGGCGGCGCAGTGGTGCAGTGGTTAATGCTGTCACCTCACAGCAAGAGGTTCTCCGGTTCGATTCTCGGCTGGGGTGCCTTCTGTGTGGAGTTTGCATGTTCTCCCTGCGTTCGCGTGGGTTTCCTCCGGGTACTCCGGTTTCCTCCCACATTCTAAAAACATGCATCTGGAGCATTTCTCCCCGGGCCTCCGCTGAAAACAGGATCTGTGGAACCTAGTCGGACTTTCCCAGTCAACAAATGTAAAATAAATAAATAAAAAATAAATAGTAAACTCAGCTCCGAACCCACGGGTAAGAATGTGAGGCGAGATGGACTGCATGCATCAAACGTTATGTTGAGTACATAACTTCTTGATTCTGACACAAAAGTGTCAGAATTCTAAAAGTGGGAGTGTTTGTGGAGAATGATTACTCATTATACACCAGGCAGAAGAGGACTAAATTCATTCCACTATTCAGGGAATGTTGAGAAACAGGCATGAGATTCAAACTACGTTACCCAGTTATACTCAAAATATTTTTTTCCTTAGAGGAACAAAATCATTCTTTGATGCAGTACATGCTAAGGAGGAAATACAAAAGTTTGTTCAGCAAAATGTGAACTGTGAAACAAAAGGAGATTCGACTTCTTGTTCTTCTGATAATAAAAACCACAGAGAGAGACTCTGCCAGTGAAAGCTTTTCCAATGTTTCAACGGAAAATTGTTGACAGAAAGAAAAAGCACAAGAATTGACTAGAAGAACAGAAAGTATATTGTAAATAAAGCAGAGACAGGATATGGAAGGAGGAGATGAACAGGAATAAAGCCAGTAACCTGGAAATTGACAAATGTGGGATTACAAAGCAATAGTTATATCTGTGAAATATGACAGAACAAAAAAATCTGGAAATATTGTACTTTGTTAAACTTGTATGAGACTCTAAATCATATGTCTACTTCGTGTCATTAATGTTTCAAAAACTACTTAGCAGAGGGGAACAGGAGGTTTGAAAGTTAACTAAGTAAAACAATTTTTTTCTTAATATTAATATTCTGAATGTTATTTTTATACTACATGATTTTCTCTGCATGCTATAAAGCAAATTTTTCTCAGTTATTTTTAAGTTTAATGGTGATACTAATGTAAACAGATGCTCCTGCTTTTTTTTCCTGTCCCTTCTTCTCTCTCTCTCTTCTTGCTCAGTTTTACAAAATGTAGGCACTGCACTGTAAAAAAGAAAAACAACCAAAAGACCAGTAACCCAGTAGAATCCAGAAGTATTTTATTCACTCTCCGATATCTCAGATGGAATGCCTTCAAAGGAGAATACACACCCAAAAAACACTCCATATAAATAGCACAATCAATTATTCAATAAAAATTAAATTAGAGAAAATCACAAGCATAATTAAAGGAGAACTTGCCAATTAAGTTCAGAATTCATACCATTAGGTACAAGAGTATCAAATTTAAGAATATATATGGCTTCTTTATATAAAAGTGTATCCTTAAAATAGGTGCCAGTAAATTCACCCATCCACTTTTTCTAAAATGGTACCTTGAATTCCACAGATGAACCCTGATGTGCTTGGTGAAAATGAACTGCCACAGAACTACTTTCTTTAAAGTTTTCTATATCTCTTACATTCTCAAGAAGTCTTACCTTGAAAGCTCCCTGAGACTGACCAATATAAAATTTATTACATGGACATTTAAGGGCATAGATTATACCAGTGGTATCACATTTAAAAAACTTTTCACTGCAAATCTACATCCACCAATATTCCCAAAACTATTCACAATATGTTTACAAGCCTTGCATCTATTACATAAGTGCCAAAGTTAAATCTCAAATCATGTACATTAGCACTAGACATAATAAATTTACCTTTCACTAAAGTTTTTTAAACTTTTCCCCATCCTAAATGAGAATTTTGAGTTTTTCAGTTAACCACAACTGAGAATATCCATTACATTGCATATACTGCCAATAGTATTTCACCAAACCTGCTAGAATGTCACTAAAGTAACTATAAGTAGATACAAAATAAATGTCAGTCTGACTTCCATTATATATATATATATATATATATATATATATATATATATATATATATATATATATATATATTACCAACTTATCTACACCTGGGGTAACTATCTCTCTTCCTCTTTTTTATTTTGGTAACTGCTCTATCAATAATTGAGCTATTATAGCCACCCTATATTCAAACACTGAGCTTGTTTTCAGCATCTCCTCCTGAAGTTCTATAGGGTCATTACATAACCTACTAATCCGCACCATTCCCCCATAGGGAAGGGCTTCAATAGTATGTGGGGGGGGGGGTGACAACTGGAAGCTTTTAGATATTGATTAATTCCATCAAATTTTCTATGTACTTTAGTATGTAACCCTCTAGGCCCAGAAATATCCAATACGGCATCTAGAAAGGACACTTTTTTGCCCCTCTGTATGCCATCAAATGACAGATTGAATCTATTAGAATGTATATGTTCAGTAAATTCATCCACATTCTCTTCTCCCCCATCACACAAAAAAATTAGATCAATAAACCGAGCATAAAATTTAACATGTTGTATATAAAATGACGATCTATATATACACTCCAGCTCAAACAACCCCATACTCAGGTTGGCATATGCAGGGGCAAATGCCGCCCCCATAGCCGTACCTTGTGTCTGTTGATAACTTTTCCCATTAAATTAAAAAAAAAATTTTCTAAGCAAAAAGTTAACAATTCCAAAATATATTCTGTGGCAGGAGATTCACCCATAAAAAACCTAACAGCTTCAATACCAAAAGTATGAGCAACATTTGTATATAAACTTTGCACATCCATAGTGACAAAGTACATATTCCTATTAATTTCTACATTATTAATTTTCTTCAAAAAATCAAAGACATCTTTAATATATGCAGGTAGCAATATCACCTTAAGTAATAACAGTTGGTGTAACAAACATCCAATAATATCAGCAAAGTATTTAGTCCCTGATACTATAGGGCGTCTAGGTGGATTTAACAAACTTTTGGGCATTTTGGGCAAACAATAAAAATATGCAATATCAGCACCATCCACACCAAATTTCTTTTTAGCATCATCAGAGGAAATATATCCCAGTCTTACACCCTTTCCAATCAGGTCTAGATACTCACTGACAGCTGGCCCGTACACAGAAAAAGAAACCTTCAGATAAGCACTGTCATCATCTAGGTGTTTATAACACATATCCAAATATTGGGTTACATCCATAATGACAAGTTTATTGCCCTTAACTGAGGGCTTAAAAATAAGATTTCTCTTATTACCAAGAGCTACCAAAGCAGACCATTCAGCTTTTGTTAAATTATATATGATGTTATTAACATTCCCCAGAAACTCATGCATTTCCTGTCCCACTGAAAAATTTTACATCTTGTACAATTGTAACACTTTTTCATGGTTAAAAATTGGAACAAACTTTTTGCAGAAATCATGCTAGTATCAACTACATAATAAGCATTAGGTGTTTCATCTGATACACAAGAATAAAAGCTATCCATATGTGAATCAGAATCAATATAATCTGAATCATATTCTAAAGAAGCCATCTTACCATCAAACAATACTTTAAGCTATAGTTTCCTAATAAATCTAAAAATGTCACACTTCTGCACTGTAAAAGGTCTGGTCAAAAGATCATCACAGAAGAAAAATTGATGTATTTTTTCTCATTCTTGTATAGAGAAATGACTGGATTAAGTCCCTTAGCTTGATCTGCTAACAAGTTTTAAGAGAAGAAAACCAGACTGGAAGACAGGAAATGTGAATACTCCAGTGGTGTACAAAAACGTAAAATCCAATGTTCTGAGTCCATTTATCCGTGGAAAACGCACTTTAATTAATCACAACACATAAAAATAGGGCTTTTGTTTCTACCATAAGAAAGAGAGTTTAAAAGCTGTAGTACCTCAAGTGGGCAAATACCCATCAGATCCAGCTTCTTACAGGTCCATTTCAATGCTATACCATGATTATAAAGTGTTGATGTTTATAATGGTTAAAAGAATGGCAAAAATTATGCCAAAATTGATAGATATGGATCAATATGGTTTTGTGGAGGGGAGGCAAATATTTGACAACATTAACAGGACACAGATGACCCAGAGGGAAGCAGAATGTAAGAAAATACCACTATTGTTGGTGGGTCTTGATGCAGAGAAAGCATTTGACAAAGTAAGCTAGGACTTTGTGAGCAGGGCAATGAAAGCATTTGCATTCCCTGATAAAATTATAAGGCTGATTAGGAAGGAGGCTATATTAGAGATTGGAGGCGAAAATTAAAGTGGGTGGGTTTCTCTCTGATAATTTCTGCTTGAGCAGAAGAACAAGACAGAGGTGTCCTCTTTACCCTTTATTATTTGCATTATATTTAGAACCACTGGCAAAGAAAATAAGGGACTTAGAAATTCAAGGATATAAATGGTATGGCAGCCAAGAAAAAGCTGGCTCTATTTACAGATGACATTATTTTATACCTGATAAAACCATAAAAGGACATTTCCAGATTGTGGAACATCTTGAGATAGTTTCAAATCTTTTTGGGATATAAAATTACTGAAGCTAAAATAAAGGCAATAGCAGTATACAAATTTGTTCAGCAATATCCATATTTATGGGGACATAATAAAATTAAGTACTTAGGCGTATGAAATAAAAACAATTCCAGTGTGGCAGCTAAGGATATATGGGAAGAGACTAAACAAAATATAATACAAAAACTGAGACATTGGAAGCTCTGTTATATGGATATAGATAGTAAGATACAAGCAGTTAAAATGTTTTTAGTCCCTTTAGTCTTATACATAGGTCAGACATATTTTTATCAACCAGAGAAGTTGTGGATAGCAATTAATAAAGAGCTGAAGGATTTTATCTGGGAGGAGAAGACAGAAAGACTCAAGTGGGACAAGCTGATTCTTCCAACAGAACATGGTAGACTGGAATCACCCAATTTGAACAGGTATTTTACAGCTACACAGCTATGGCTCCTATACATACCACAAGCAGAAACCTATAATTCAAAGTGGAAAGGGATGATGAAGAAACAGATGGAAACTCAAGAAACAAGGAGAGACTGGGATTTTGGATGCAGATCTTTAACAACAACAATAATCATACAGAATATTAACAATTGGTTAACTTTAGATGTGAAGAGTCTTTATACAAATACTAAACATGTAAATGGGATTCAAGCTCTGTGATACATTTTGGGGGAAAGTCCACTTACTAGTTTTGTTACTGAACTGCTGCAATTTAGTTTAACTAATAATTTATTTGAATTTAATAATTTCCTTTACCATCAGCTGCAGGGTACAGGCATGGGGGCACAGTTTGCCCCCATGTATGCCAATTTGCTAATGAGACTGTTTGAAACTGAATATATATACATGCATATTTTTTAAATAATTTTGTAATGTACTGTTTTCGCTATACTGATGATTTGATTTTTGTTTGCCAAGGTGGCCAAGACCAGATCTCTGACTTTGTTACAGGTCAAGGAGAAAACAAATTTGGTTTGTGTTTTGATGACCACAGTAGGGGAATAATATTGTATATTTGGATGCAAAACTAAAGGGGTGTGACAGTGGTGAGAAAGTTTGAAGACGGTGGACAATTTTTGCATGGCACGAGCTATCACCCCCTCCCTCCACCTGCTGTCGTCATTACCTTACTGTGAATTTCTACAGATGAGAAGGTTATGTAATAGTGAACTAAATTTTATGAAATAAATTAGGTTTACTGCTAAATGTTTCTTTCTAAGGGGTATGACAAGTCCATTATAGTAACTGCCTTACTTTCTGTTCAGGGAGAAACTGTTAATCGCATGGCAACTAGATTAGCAGTTTATGCCCATGAGAAAAAGGGAACAAACAGAAATTGTAATACATCTTCCCTAAATAGACCGAAAATTTATTTAGTTTCTACTTACACAGTATTTAGTGAAAAATTGATAGAAAGCGTCAAATATTGGAATTTTTTGTTACAGCATTGTGATTTTTCGACTATTGTATGTCCTTTTCTTTCTATATCTTATAAAAGAGGCAGGAATTTAAAAAATATGTTAGTACACAGTAATTTTCAGGTACAAAATAAGTACTCCTAAAGGATCCTTGCTACCTTAGGCACCCTCCCTTGTGGGGGCTGTTTGAGTTGTATTTATGTTCAGAAATGTTTTTTAAGACCAATGGTGTTAGGTTTGTACCTACTGATAGAGATACCTGCACTACTGAAGGAGTGATATACTTACTTTAATTTCTTCAAATCTTTTGGGTTTCCAATACCATGATGGAATGGACCCCATTTCTAAGTCAAAGTATGATTAAAGTTCATGAAATTAGTGTTGTTTCAATCTTTAATGTCAGCCAAAAGTGCTCTTCGGAGCACCCGTAACGTGCCCAGTAATGATGTTTCCTGCAATTCGTACAGGGTTACATGGATTGGTAACGTATCTAAATATGATTGTTAATTTCATTTTTATAAGACCCATTACTCCTACTACTACTGGAACTGTCTGGGTATCTTCCACATTGCTCTCATTTCTGCAGACAGATCCTGATATTTTATTACTTTGTGTCTCTGTATGCAACACACTGTAGTCACTGGGTGTGGCAATTTAAATGATCAATGTCACTTTTGTCTTCTTTTCATGGACCACTATATCTGGTTTTCTAGCATCTATCTTTTGAACTGTTGGTAATGGGTGATCCCGTGTGATATAAACTTCATCATTTTCTATGATGCTTTGTGGCTCATGTTTCCACTGTTTTTCAGCCACTTCAATACCATAATGTTTGCATAATCCATAGTGCAAGAGTCTTGGCACATTATTATGCCTTTCAGTATACAGTCCTTCTGCCATTAGTATGTCACAACTAGCAACGAGGTGTGTGACTGTTTCCAATTCGGTTATACAAAACCTACATTTGTCTGTTTCTCCCACATGTTCAATGGAGTTTGTAAACCAGTGTGTACATAGCCCACTATCTTGGGCCACCAATATTAACCTTTCATCTCTTGGTTTGAATTTGGCTCTCTTTAACCATTCCTCCATAACTTCAATTTCTATTTTTTAACTTCTACTTTACTAATCTTTTCTACCTTCCCTCTTTGTGACATTATTCTGATTGTGAAATTCTCCATATCTGGATGTCTTTGTCTATATTTCTCTTTGAATATCGTTGGAGCTGCCTTCTTTATATTGATTAATTTGACTTTCTCCTTTGCATAAATATTGTATCATACCAAATATGTCTTTCTTTCCCATGTCAATATTTCTTTTTTATACTTTTCAAATATCTCTAGGTTTTGTTGTTTATATTTTCACACTTCCTCAGATGTTTCTTTCCAAACAGATCAATGTTTCTTGATCTATATACTGTTTTTCACAAATTTATTGTATTAATGAACACAAATTTTAATTTGAAGCTTCTGAAAGTTCTTCCTGTGAAAATATTTTTCTTTCCTCTAATTTCTCTCTTAATCGTTTTGTATATCTTATGCCTGGAAATTCTGGGCTTGTTGCATAATAGTAACAATACATAATTTCTTTCTTATCCTCAATAGTCCACTTTATCGTCTTTATGGCTCTTCTTTGGCCTATCAGTTTTTGTGATTTTTGTAGACTACTACTTCTACAATGGGGGGGGGGGGGCATCCTCCCCCTGGGCCTGGCCTAGCTCCAATGTAGGAATGTTTCCGTATTTTTTGGATTCTACATCGTCATCTTTTCCAGTCTGGTACCAGTGTGCCTACCAGAATTGGGCACTTTCTTATCTTGGGTCTTGTGCACCCAGCTCTCCTTTTTAATTTTTAACCTACTTCTGTTCATGATATATGCTATATAAATACAGTCTATATATCAGTGTCATCTTGGTGAGATTTTGTGAAAAACAGGGCCACCTCTTGAAGGTACTTACCAAGACTTGAGGATAAATTCAGTTTCAGCAATAATTCTCTCCTTTACTTGCTGACTTATCTCTCCATTTGGAAGCCCATGTGACTTATTTTATGTAGGGGAAACTAAGTTAGCATTTAAACTTAGACTGCAGGAACATATAAGAGACATTAAAAAATGTAATTGTGACAGTCCAGTTTCTCTGCATTTTAAGTTATGTCATGTAAGTGTTCCTTCTGGTTTGCAAGCTAGCATTCTGGAACAAATATACTTAAAATATTGTGAAGACACAGTACTTAAAAATAAGCAGCTATATAAACAATCTGTTTTTATTTTAAAGTATGGCACTTTAATTCCTTGGGGTCGTAATACTGAATGCAAGCGAAGGCATCTGATTTAATTATCTATTATTTAGCGATTTAACATATATATATATATATATATATATATATATATATATATATATATGTAGTTGCTTATGTTTTGTAAGTTTATACTCCCTGAAGGCTGTACAGCAGAGGAGCTAGAGTTGTGTGTGTGTGTTCTTCTTTGAATTGTATTAAACTTGGAACAGCAGCCTTTTGGTGTTATTTAAAATCGAAGAAAATTCCCTGATAAGTCAGAACTTTTGTCTTCTGGCAGGTAGACTATAATTTTTACTGTGTCTATCAAACATCCCAATAAAACTATTTTTTGGGATGGTTTGAGAAAGGACTTCTGAAGGTTTAATTTGAAGCACAGGTGGGAAAGGAGGGAAGCAACCTTGTCTAAGGACTCCAAGCACCGCATACAGAATCTGCAGAAATCAGCAAGTCATCTAAACAGGGAAAAAAATGTGGATGCCTAGGGTTATGAAGTAGGCAACCACTGGGGACAGAAATTTTATAAACACTTGAAGTGCAGTAGATAGCCCAAACGGCAATGTAGAAAACTGATAATTGTAAGGCAAACACAGCAAATCTCAAAAAAGTCTTGAAATCGGGAGCAATATGAATATAATAAGCATCCCTAAGACCTAGAGTCATCATGAAACTGTGATCTGGACGCAACACCAGGACTGACTGTAAGGTGAGCATTATGAATTTTGGAACTTTTACAAAGGAGTTTAGAAAGGGCAAATCTAGGATTTCTCTCCAAAAGTGCTCCTTTTTTTGGCACCAAAAATATCTTGGAGTAAACTACTGTTATGGGATAAGACCAGCTTATTAAAAATGTATATTAATTTTAGTTTATTAATGATGCTATAATATGACTGTTAAAAAAAGCAAATAAAATTTGTCTGCAGGGCTGGAAAAAATACAGCTTCAAAATCCACAGTATTACTTTTCATTTCAAACTACATTCTTTTAGTATGTAATAAGAGAGAATAGTACGTGTTGCATGAAAAGTGAGGCATGTGGTTATTACAAAAAGGAATTTGTTAGCCTGACTCCTCCAGGCTAGGAGTGTGTTGTTGCTAGGGCGGGTTTGAAACATCCAAGGTCAGAAACAAGACCCCTTGGAAGCAGGTGAATCATGTTTAGGAAGGTGTTCACGTGAAGTCTGAGGGGAAAATCACGTGGGATGAAGACATTTGCAAAGTTTTCTATAGGACACAGTCATTATAACATCATGAAATTGCACGAGCAGTTTGATAAGAAAATGTATAAAATTACAGTTTTTGTAAGTAAAGACAGAGTGCTTCATCAAGAGCTGTGAAGATCGACTCCCAGCGCTGTAAAAATAAAATTTCTGTTTGCACATCCTGAAGTGTTGTTCCTGACTAAAGGCATATAAGGTAAATTCTTAATGTTATTTATTTATGACTTGTTTGGTGCCGTTCTCTGGACCTGAATTTTGGTATTGCTGCAGGGCAGTTCTGAAATAGGGCCCATCACAGATTTTCTGTGAATTCCACACTGCTTTGTATGGAACTGTCAGAGACTCAGATGTGCAGCTATTCAGGGTGTGCAAACATACTAGCCTTGGCAGGGAAATTGTTTTGTAAGTGGAAAAGGGTTGGTTTGTGTTTTTTTTTTTTGTTAAGACAATTTTAGCAAATGTAAGTGCATGACTATGTTTGTAGTAGAACTTCATGACTGTGTTTGTAGTATAAGTGCATGACTGTGTTTTTGTTTGACTGCGTGGTTGTAAGATCTACAAGTAATAGTGGGAGGACCCCACAGTAAATGAATTCAGTAAATGTATGTACACATACAGTAAAGGACAAATCAACACAAGGTGGTGCCTTGTGCCAAGGGCGGTACCCTCAGGATAGAAAGGTAAGAAGTATGAGAGATGTTTTTATTCTGTCAATGTATGAGAGAAAGAAAATAAAAAGTTAAAAGCTAAAAATAAAGTTAAAACAAGATCATGAGCCTCCCACATGATTGGGACGTAGACTGTAAAGTTAAAACAAGGTCATGAGCCCACCCCGCACGATTGGGATGTAGACTATAAAGTTAGAAAAAGTTCATGAGCCCACTGCATGATTGGGATGTAGACTATACAACAAGTTTGTGAGCCCATAGCATGATTGGGACGTAGACTATACACTGTTAAAACAAATTCATGAGCCTACCGCATGATAGGATGTAGAGGTATGCATTGTTAAAATAAATTCATGAGCCCAAAAGCATGCTGGGACTTAAAAGTGTAATTGTGTGAAAGTACCCTCAGAGGGTCCGAAAGAGAGGTCAGTTCTGGACACAGTACCTATCCACCCCATTATCCCGACCGCAATGCTGGAGCTGTAACTTTTGAGCTCACGCAGGGACGAAAGCAAGGGGGTGCTGTGGGAAAAGGCTGGTCGAAACCTCTCCTCTGTTGCTGCACGGTGACAGACTTCCTACCCTTCCCTCCCTGTATGGTGTGTGGATTACTACAGTTATTTTCTGTCTTCGGAAATGCCAGAATCCAGGAGTTGTAAGGTAAGCCTAACATTTTTATTATTTCTGATTTATAAAATAAGAAAAATGGGAGGAAAGATAAGTAAGCAAGATCAAATCCCTAAAAAGGGAACACCTGCATATTTTATGTATTTTAACTATGGGAAGGAAAGTTGTAAATATCTATATGACTGGTTTCAGCTTACTAAGAATTGTGCTGGTGGGGTATTTCCATTAAATGGAACTTATGATGAGACTAAATTGCTGACACTGAAAGGCATTTTGGAAGAAAAGAAAAGCAAAGTAAGTGGGGAACAAATGATAGCATTTTATTCTTGGTACAGTGAAGCACTTAAATGGGAAAAGGAGTAAGCATTAAGAGGGTTGCAGGATGTTAATAAGAAATTGTTACAAGTAAAAGAGGTTAAAAAGGCAGTACAGACCAGTAAAAATGGATCCCGTTATCCTGTCTTAGCAGGTTTGGAACAAACTGAGGATGGCCAAAAAGCAAAAACTTATAAAGAGGATGATATTCCTCCAGTAGCTACTGCACCCCTACCCCCATATGCACCAGTATGGGTACCTCCTGTACAAGGCTCTGTTGTTTCTCAGACCCCCTACCTTTCGGTCTACTGTCCATTGGACACCCAGTTCACGTGATACTGGTACATCTCAGACTGGTTCCCCTGTTCAATCTTCATCTTCTGAACAGGCATCTGCAGTCAATAGGGGGTTCTTCGTCCTATCCTTCTCAGATAGCTTCTACTTCCCCAACAGGGGCATTAGTATTTGACACTCCTGTATCTCACCAAACACATTCACATGACAGGGTACAAGAGATTACAGCCTCTGGAGGGGATCTATTGGCACCTCTCAGGGAAATTTTGCTGGTTAACAATAGGGAACTTTTTCATTGTCCTTGGACCCCTGCTGATTTGCATACTATGTCTAAAAATTTTCCAAATATTATAGATGATCCATTAAAATTCAAGGAAGAATTAAAAACTATAATAGAATGTTACAATATTACTCTGAAAGATTTAAATCAACTGCTGAGGGTAGTTACTTCAGATGAAATAAGAAAGCAGTCACTGGAAAAGGCTAAAATAACAGATTTCACTCTCATAGGGAATTCGTTAACAGATTAAAAGAACAGCACTGTTAAACAAGATTATGGATGGGTGTCAACTTAAGACTGATTGGTCTAAAATACAGGCATGTAAACAAAATAAAGGGGAAGCCCCTGCAGGCTAGTTGAGTTGCCTTAAATCAGTATTTGCTTGAAATTCAGGAATACCAGACCCAGAAGAGCAAGCTAAGCCAGCTATCGCAGCAGCCTGTGTGCAGGGTCTGCAAGCCCCTGTACAAAATCAAATAAAGCAAGTGCTCATTGACTGGAAAGGACTTAGAGTCTTTATTAAGTGCTGCAAATCACTGTACAGAGTATCAGGAAAAATGAAGGAAAGATACTGAGGATAAGCTGTTAACTTTACAAATTAGGCAGCTGCAAAACCCAAGGGGTCGAAGCAGAAGCAGGGGAAGGGGTAGAGGAATTGCTAGAGGATTTAGCAAAAGTGCTGGACGAGGGGAACAAGGTGCAGCTGGTTGGCAGCAACAAGCTGGCAGTGCCCCTCCAGCTTCATCTAATACATCTTGCTTTAATTGTGGAGAGGCAGGACATTGGAGAGGGGAGTGCCCACACAGGCAAATGCAGAGAATTCAAGACACTTGGACTGAGTGGCAACCAAATTATAATAATGCAGTTTTTCCTCCACCACCTCTTCAGATTGAAAGAAGTCAGGAAGCTCCAGAATGACTAGGTCAAAAAAATAATACAGAAGTGAATCTTAACCCTCTACTGCCAATAGATCAAAATGGGCCCTATGTTAAGATGAAAATAAATTCAAAGAAAACCCCATTTCTGGTGGACACTGAAGCTACTAGTTCAGTGCTAAATATTGCTTCTGATAGTCAAATACCAGTATCAGAGCATAAAGTAAAGGCAGTTGGAGTAACAGATACTATGGTTACGTATCCCGTTTCAGAACCCATCCCCATTTCTTTAGGTCCGACTGAAGAAAAACATTCTTTCCTTTTGAGTACTACTGCACCAGTAAACCTACTAGGAAGAGATTTGTTATGTAAGCTGGGTTGTACTATTTACTGTACCCCAGAAGGGGTGTATCTAAATGTTTCAACAGAATCAGAGGGGGAAGTATTGTCAGATTTAGCAGAAGCTGAGGAACAGCCTGCTGGAAGCATACAGGCAGGTGAAGAGTTACTACAGCAGGTACCTGCCAACTTGTGGGCTAAGCATGCAAATGAAGTAGGTATACTGAAATCAGCAAAACCAGTAAAAATAAAATTAAATCCATCAAAATCAATCCTAGAGTTCCACAATATCCACTAAAGCCGGAAGCAGAGCAGGGAATCAAACCTGTAGTTCAGTCTCTAATACAGCAAAGAGTAATAATACCAGCTAAAAGCCCTTGTAATACTCCTATTTTTCCAGTGAAAAAGCCAGGAAAGGATACTTATAGATTTGTACAAGACTTAAGGGCTTTAAATAATGCAGTACTACCTACTTTTCCTGTTGTTCCAAATCCAGCAACAATACTGAGTTGCATACCACCTACAGCTAGTTACTTTTCTGTGATAGATTTATGTTCAGCATTCTTTTCTATACCTATTCACCCTGATAGTCAGTTTATGTTTGCTTTTACTTATCAGGGACAGCAACGTACGTGGACACAATTGCCACAAGGATATACTGAATCTCCTTCATTATTTTCTCAAATTCTAAAAATAGATTTGGAGAATGTGACATTTCTGGGAGGGTCTGTGTTGGTACAATATGTAGATGATTTACTAATAGCATCAGACTCCTTTCAGAAATGTCAGCAGGACACCATGCATCTTCTGACTATCCTTGCAGAAAAGGGACACAGTGTCTAGAGAAAAACTACAACTGTGGTCATCTCAAGTACGTTACATCTTGGTCATTTAATATCCCAGGGTAGCACGCAAGTGTTACCATCTTGTATTGATGCAATATCTAAGGCCCCATGTCCAACTACTCAGAGACAGCTTAGGTCTTTCCTAGGTATAACAGGATACTGTAGACAGTGAAACCCTAACTATGCAGAAATTGCCAAACCTTTGAGAAATCTTTTAAAGCAGAATACACCAGAGCCTCTCCTTTGGAATAGTGAAGAGAAAAATTAATTTCAGAACTTGAAGCAAATTTTAGCTACTGCCCCAGCTTTGGGGTTACCAAGTTATAATAAACCTTTTATTTTACTTTGTCATGAAAGAAATAGATTTGCTCAGGGAGTACTTGCACAAAAGCATGAGGACAGCTATCATCCATTGGCTTACTACAGCACAGCACTTGATTCTGTTGCAAAAGGGTTTCCACCTTAAGGGCAGTTGCTGCTGCTGGCATTCTAGTTAATTTGGCACAGTCGTTGGTGCTTGGGCATGATCTTACAGTAGCTGTCCCTCATTCTGTATCATCTCTTTTGCTTAAAATGAAAACTCAACCACTCTCGACTGCACGTCTAACTAGATATGAACGTACACTTCTTTCTGATCCATCTATTTCTCTGATCCGCTGTCCTGTTTTAAATCCTGCATCTCTGTTGCCTACTGCTGAGGATGGTGAAGAGCATGATTGTTTGTGTGCAACTATTTGCTTTCTCCTAGGGAGGACTTAAAGGACAGTCCTATACCCAATGCTGACATGCATCTGTTTGCAGATGGCTCCTGTGGAAGAGATCAAACAGGAAAGGTGATCGCGGAAATAACCGTCTGCACCAAAAAAACAATATTGTTGCAACAAAGATTAGAGGGTGTTCACTCTGCTTAAACAGCTGAGCTAGTGGCTTTGCAAAAAGACTGTGAGTTAGCCAAAGACAAGGTGGCCAATATTTTTACAGACAGCCGTTATGCTTTCGGAGTGGTACATGATTTTGGGCAACTGTGGAGAGAGAGAGGGTTTTTGACCTCTTCAGGAAATCAAATTAAAAATTCAGGGTACATAAAATCATTGTTAGATGCACTTTTGATAGCTAGAAAGCTGTCTGCAATCAAATGTTGTGCCCATCAAAAGGAAATAGATGCTGTAACAAAGGGCAATAATTTGGCAGACCAAGCTGCTAAACAAGCAGTAGATGATTGTTGTAAAGATCTGTACATGCTATGACAAACTCCAACAGTAATGATGCATTTGATTTAACTCATTCCCTACAGTAGAGCTCTTTTGAGTGTGTACCTTTAACGCCAGTGGCCGTGGCTTCAGCATTTAAAAAAATAAAGTTTTCACCTTATATTTTTAACCAAGTACCCATTGACAGAGAAGATATATCAATACAATTGTGTTTGCCACCATGTATGCTTCAAGATAAAATTTTCTGATACATTGTATGCAACATGGTTTTGGAATTATTAATGCAAATATGAACAGGCAATATTTGACGCCTAGAGGCGCAGTAGCAGGTAACTGCATAAACGCCTGGAGACGTCACTCGGCTGTAATGAGTTGTTGTCAGCCTTTCAAGCTAAAGCATCAAAGGAGAAGTTCTGAGGTGGCTCAAGGATGGATGTAGAAAATCCCCTGATGGCATATGGTGATATCTGGATGACCGACTGGTGGTGTCTGCCTCTTTGCTACCTTACCTGGTAAGGTCATATCATCTACTGGACCATACAGGTAAGACAGCTTTATTTAATCAAATTACCCGAAGTTGGTATGCCCCTCATGTCTCCTCTTTGATACTTTAGCATGTACAAAATAATAGTTTATGTTTAGAATATAATGTAAGTAAACATGCCAGCAGTAAGGCTGCATGTTTACCTCCACCTTGGGGACATTTTGTTAACATACAGCTGGAATTCATCCAGATGCCTAAGACAAATAATTTTCAATTTATCTTGGTTATGGTCTTTTTGTTCTCTGCATGGGTGGAAGCTTACCCATGTCACAAAGCAGATGCAGCCACAGTTGTCAAAAAGTTTTTGTATGACTATATACAGAGATTTAGTATACCATGTTCTATTAATAGCGACCAGGGAACACATTTTAATAATGCATTGTTTAAGGGACTATGTAAAGTTTTTAATACTACTGAGTCTTCACTGCCCCAACCATCCACAGTCATCTGGATTAGTGGAAAGGGTGAACAGGACTCTTAAAAATAAAATGTCAAAGATTTGCGCTGAAACCCACTTAAAATAGCCTGAAGCCCTTCCTTTAGCATTAATGAGTATGAGGGTCTCACTAAATGCCACTAGGAAGTTGAGTCCATATAAAATATTAATGGGTCGACTCATGGCCTTTCCAGCTACCCCTCCAGTGGGAAATGCCGATTTAACCTTGCCAGATGATGCTATGATTTCATACTGCAAGAAACTCCTTTATGTTTTGCAGTAATATCATCAAACAGTAAGAGCAGCATTACCAAAGCCTCCTGATCAGCCTTGTCACCAACTACAACCAGATGACTGGATTTACATTAAAATTTTCCAGAGGAAGAAAAGTCTCAGCCCGAGGTGGAAGTGTCCTTTCCAAGTCCTGCTGACGACCGTGACTGCTGTTCGCTGTGCAGGACTACCTACGTGGATCCATTCATCTCATTGCAAGACCACCTGTCATGTAGGAATCCCAGACGAATTATCGCAGGCAACAGAGGGAAATTGAGGAGTGACAAAAAAATCATCTGCCCAATGAGATGCGCAACTTCAGTAGCAGCCCATGATGAATCCAGTGACAACAGGTACCTTTGCTATGCTTTTGCTGCTGTTTCCTTCTATAAACTGGTCGAGAGAAAACAGATTCTTGCTGGTCCTTCAACAATATGCCAAACATCTAAACAAGACAAACTGCTGAATATGTTCACATATACCTAATCATTCTAAGGCAGGAATTCCTATGATTCCCATCCCTGCATCACAGATGTCATTTGAAAAGAACCTAAATAACATCAGTCTAACCTGGTATAATGTAACTGATTTTTCAAAGGTTGTGTCTCTTCAACTTGCAACCACATATCATGGAGACACATGTTATGCCAGAAATGGGACTGTACCAGTAGGAAAAAGCAAATAAGGCATGAAAGTGTGTGACTCTTTGCACATAAAAAGATATGACTGGGGGAGTGGCATGGGCATGATAAGTGACCGTTACATCTGTGGTAATCGTGCCTACCCCTGGTTGCCTACAAACTGGTCTAGATGGTGCTTTGTAGGCTATATTACTCCTGCTATTCAACATTTCAAAAACCCACCAGCAGGTAGACTGAGAAATAAGCAAGCAATCCACTGGGCAGAGCAAGTATTTTCCGTCTTCAATCCTGGGTATGGAGTGCAAATGACAATCCTTGAAATCACTATGCTTGCTCAAATTCTACAGGAGGTCACCAATGAAACTTCACATCACATCAGGATGGCAAATCGAGAAATGACTGAAATGCGAACTGTGGTGTTACAGAATCAAATGGCACTTGATATAATGCTTGTTGGAAAAGGGGGGTTATGTGCCCTCATAGGGAGTCGTTGCTATTCGTATATTAGTGACTATCATGATGAACAAGAAAAACTGGCAAATTTCATGGAACAAAGGGCCAAAGAGCTGGACAGCACATCCAAAAATTGGACACTTTTTGGATAGCTAGGCAGTATTTTTGGTAATCTGGGAACTAGCATAATCCAGGGTATTGTCATTGTACCTTTTATTATATTTGTGATCATTCTGGTATTTTCTATTCTAAAGGCAGTGATTACAAGATGTTTAACCTCACCTGCACATGAAATGCCACTGCATGCACAAATCAATGACAGTTCTATTCTGACAGAAATTGATGGATATTATGATGCCGAGGTGTATTTTATCAAGTTAAGAAGAATAAAAATATAATTATATGTATAGTATGATACTGATAGTGTCAGAGGGAGGAAACTGTCATGGGACAAGACCAACTTATTAAAAATTTATATTAATTTCAGTTTATTAATGATACTATAATATGATTGTTAAAAAAAGCAAATAAAATTTGTCTGTAGGGCTGGGAAAAATACAGCTTCATAAGCCACATTATTACTGTTCATTTCAAATTGCATTATTTTAGCATGTAATAAGAGAGAATAGTATGTGCTGCATGAAGTGAGGCATGTAGTTATTGCAAAAAGGAATTTGTTAGCCTGACTCCTCCAGACTAGGAGTGCATTGTTGCTAGGGCAGGTTTGAAACATCCAAGGTCAGAAAGAAGATCCCTTGGAAGCAGGTGAATCATGTATAGGAAGGTGTTCACGTGAAGTCTGAGGCGAAAATCACAAGGGATGAGGACATTTGCAAAGTTTTCTATAGGACACGGTCATTATAACATCATGAAATTGCATGAGCAGTTTGATAAGAAAATGTATAAAATTACAGTTTTTGTATGTAAAGGGAGGATGCTTCATCAAGAGCTGTGAAGACGGACTCCCAGCGCTGTAAAAATAACATTTCTGTTTGCACATCCTGAAGTGTTGTTCCTGACTAAAGGCATATAAGGTAAATTCTTAATGTTATTTATTTAATACTTTAACACTATCTAGCCTTTGTGTATCGCAGGTATTGGTTCTATGACCACTGCTTCTACCATGTGATGAAGAACTAGAGGAAACAGCTCTGTCTGGTCAAGTGGGTCAGGGGAAATTCCCCTGAAAGGGGAAGGCTTTTCTGTCCACTGCCAAGTGTATTCTCTCTGAATTATACTCAGTGCCCATTTGTCTGAGATCATTCACAATCAGACTGCAGGGCTCACAGAGACAGCTTGGGTGAAAGAAGGAAGAGCAGGATGGGCAAAGGGGACGGGTATGGGTGCTCTGTAACTGGGCATAGTTATTCCTTTGCAAGCGTTTGATCTTTTTTTGAAAAAAAAAAAAAAACTCTTTTGGTTTCAAAGAATTATCCTCCTTCCACTACCTTTAGAATCACTGAGTTTTGTTTGTTCTGTCTCTTGAAGGAAGGTGCCTCTTTTAGGGAAAACTTAGATACATGAAAAATCCTAGATACCCCATGCATTAATTTATTATTTATTTATTTTATTATTTATTTTACATTTGTTGACCGGGCTGGTCCAACTGGATTTATGTCCATTTTCAGTGGAGGCCCGGGGAGAAAAGCTCCACACATTAGAATATAAAAAACAAAATACAAATTCATAGGTACATTACCATGATTTGGCAAGTACAAATAGTACATTACATTACATTAAAGACTATTAGTAAGGGATAAAAGACAATAAGGACAATGTCAAGTACATATTAGTAAATTACATTTTTAGCTTCTGAGTAATTAAGAAACACAATCTTACTTGCAAATTAGGTATTGATATACTGACAATAATATATGAGGTATGTGAAATAGGTCAATATTACACTAAAAGAGTTAACACACTATATTGTTAGTAAAAGATCATTGAGTTAAAGTGGATGAGGAGATTAGTGTCCAGTGACAAGGGAGTTAGTTAGTCTGGGTTAACACAGGGACACAGCCATTGTGATTTAAGGTATGGCTTGAGCTTGAATTTGCCTCTGTCATCCCACTATTTGAGAATCTGTGTAACAGAGCACCCAAACACCAATCCAGATCTTTAAGGTACATTCAAAATTTCAGCTTTTAAATCATCATACTTCTGATTATGCATTCATACATTCAACATTTCAGCTTTTAAATCATCATACTTCTGATTACGCAACCAAGCACACCATTTTAAAGCAACAGAAGCAGCAGCATGTCTCAAGACTGTCCCTGCACATTCAAACACACCTCTCAAACCCTTTTTCAAAAGCAGAGTCAAATTAGAAACACTTTCTTTCACATAATACTTGTACTATGCAAGTAAGGATGCAGCAAAATCATCTAAACTATACATATACTTTAAAATAAATTTCTACATATAACCTTGATAATTTAGCATTCTAAAGGCTAAATTACTAAAACGAGACACCCTCTTGCCCTGAAAATCTAACTATTTTCCCTCTTGATCAGGAGGCAATGGATTAGATGAAGCTATGGTCTTTTTTTATTTAAGCAGGCAGCTGGGTAGATCGCAGCTGGATCAACAGTCAAATGTAAAAAGAGACCAGTCATATCCAAGGAGATCCTATGCTTTCTATGAACCTTTTTAGTGACTGCTGGAATAGATACTGGTGTCCTGCAGACATCTTTATAAACATCTTATAAGGCCAGTAAGAGAGGGGAGATAACCACAGAACTGGGTATCTAGTCCTCTATAAGGTCATATACTCTGCCTAGCTGTGGGGTAGTTATGGAATGTTCCAAAGCAAAAAACATCAGTAAATCTGGCAATCATCTGTGGAAAACTGGACACTTCTTTAGACTTAAGCTCAGGTTCACCTTCTGAATAAGTAGAGTGTCTGGACTCTGTGTCAACTAGGAAATCACCACTGTCCTCATCATTCTCTGAAAGAACAGAAAGGTCTCTAGCCAAACTAGACTAGAATCATGTATGGGAACACAACCACCAGCATTAGCAATCTGCAGAACACATTTAGCCAAGGAGACCATAACATCCCTATAAACAGATATAATTTGATTATCAGTTGTATGATGAAGCTTCTGTTTCTTTTTCTTGTCAATTTCATTATTAAATAAAATATCTGGGGAAAAAATATTATGTCTGGCAATGTGTCTCTTACACTGGACTGCTTCTGCACTTAAAGGGTTTGTTTTTTTCCATACCTGTGCCAGGTACTAAAACAGCCCCAGATAACGTGTCTACCCCTCATTCCACAATGGCCAGCAAACTTACACTAGAGGGAGATAGGGCAGAAGATAAATAGTCTGAAAGCCTAGCAGTGGCCCTGACAGAATCACTGTCAGATAAGGCATTTTTTTTCTATTGTTTTTTTAGGTGCAGAATACCAGAGTTAGTATCCATCAAGTCAGGAGAGAACACCAGCCAGGATAATAAAATGACAGTACTGGATAATGTACTACAATAAGCATTCAAAGGTTCTAGTAATTAAGTATGTCTTCACAGCACTAAACTCTACCACACTGCACTATTATCACAAAAAACAGTTTGAAATGTGTTCAGAATTCTTTTACAACCGAAAGAAATTAAATCATTTCCAGTTCACAAGATCCAAATATCAAACCAACCAATGTGTTAAACCAGTGTTAAAAACTAGCTCCACATACTCTAACCACGTTAAACTTACAAAAAATAATGTTTAATAGTAGCAAACTATATTTTTGCCACAGAGAGTAAAATCTCCTCAGTACATTCTAATAACTTTTTTGGGGTCTATATTATTGGATCGAAACTTTCAAACCCCAAATACCACATGGTCGACACCATATGTTCGAAGTTTGAAAATTTCGAATCCTAAAAAAAATAAAATAAAAACAGAAAACCTGTCATTAAGGGTTTTATGCAGGGGGTCAAGCCACCCTGCACCCCCCCAACACCCCCGCTACTTAAACATACCAACTCTGAGATCGCACTACATTGAAGTAAAGGGAAGAATTCCTTAAGGCGATCTCCGTTCACACTTGCGAAGCTTTCAATATTCGAACATTTGGTGTCGCCCAAATGATGTTCAACTACTGAAATCTTCACTGTGATAATACAGACCCACTTTTCTGTGGTAAAATTACACAGAGAGAGAGTCATATATAGAGAAAATAATGTGTAAATGCTGAAAAATCCAGGTTCTGCAATATTTTCCTGTCAAAATATGAAAAAACAGAGTAACAATAGTAAAAGCAGGCTTCTAGTGTCTAACAGCACACACATACACTGCACTTATGAAAGAAACACTGATAATTTCTTCAGAAACATACACCTAAAAACACTGCTACAAGCAGAACGTCCCACAGGAATTACTGTAAACACTGACAGAAGTAAAATTATTTTTTTTAAAAAAGAAATACAAAAATAGAAAGAGAATAATAAATCTAATAATGAACTGAGAAGAAGAGGTTTCCCAAATGGGACTTATCTGACTTCTTTTTATCTGATGTTGTTAATCTTCATTCATTCCTTACTGATGGGACAGAGTCCCTAGCTACTTTATGCCCAGGGAGGCCCTTATGGAAGGATGTTCCTCAGCACCATTGAACCAAAGGATGCTCTCCCCCTGGAGACCAAATCCAATTTGTAATGAGTGCTAAAGGAATGAGGGGGATGCCAAGTTGCAGCTGCACAGATATCAGAAGTCGTCACTGATCTCGTGGAGTGTGCTTTGACTTTGCTCGTTAGAGGAATTTGGTTATGTTGGTAGACAAAACATATACAATTTCTCAACCACTTAGATAAAGTCACTTTATAAACAGAGTTTTCCAATTTAGGACCTGAACAGGAAACAAACAAACTGGTCTGATTTACGTACTGATTTAGTTCTGTCAGATAAAATTGTAATTGTCTATGTACATCCAGCAAATGAGTAGCTTGGAAAAAAGACTGGTAGGTCAATGGTCTGGTTAACTGTTAATTCTGAAATAATCTTGGGCAGGAAGGAAGGGTTAGTCTGGAGTGATACTCTGTCCTTATGAAAGACCATGTAAGGATGCTTTATGCACAAGGCCTGAAGCTCGGATATTGCTGAGGTGATGGCTACTAAAAACAGGGATTTCCAGGATAAGAACTTTATATCGCAAGTGGCAGCAGGTTCAAAAGGTGATCAAGTCAGGAATTGTAGTACTAGTGTTAAATTTCAAGGTTCAAGCGGTTCTTTGAAGGGTGGTCTGATATGCGAAACCCCTTTCAGAAAGGTTTTACAGAGACAATGGGAGATTAAGGATGAGTCTTGGAATCCATTATGGAAGTATGAGATAGCAGCCAAATGTACTCTAATGGTGGAGGCTGCTGCTCCTGAATGAAGAAGACCTGATAAATAGTCCAAAACTACACTAACAGGAGCTGAGCAAGGGTCTAGTTTTCTCTGTAGGGACAAAATAAGGAAGCTCTTCCACTTGCTAAGACAGAGTTTCCTGGTGGATGGTTTATGTGAAGCTAGAAGAATGCTACATACCGGGAAGGTAAGGTTATCCTGCCTGGCAATTATTGGAAGTGGAGAAACAAAGCTGTCAGCTTGAGACTGGATATGTTTGGGTGAATCAACCCCTGCGGGTATGAGATTAATTCCGGAGTTGGATCCAGAATCTATGGTTGGCATACTAGGTGAGGTCAAAGGAAGGGAAACCAGACTTGTCAGGGTCAGCAGGGTGCAATGAGGATTACTCTGCTTCTCAACTGAAGGGTTTTCTTTAGAAATCGTGGGATCAGGGGAAGGGAAGGGAAAGCATACAGAAGTCTCGTGGGCCAATCGTGTATTAGAATGTCCCTCGGGGACTCCCTCTAAGGGGGAATTAGGGCAAAGTAGCTGCTGCATTTGTGATTTGCTGGAGAGACGAATAGGTCACAGCAAGGCTGGCCCCAGTGGATGAAGATCTTCGCCGCTATGGTTGAATTGAGGGACCACTAGTGAGGCAGGAGGATACATCTGCTCAGTTTGTCTGCAATTACGTTGGAATTCCCAGGAATGTGCATTGCTATCAGAAAGCGGTTGTAAGCTATCACCCATTGCCAAATTCTCATGACCTCTCAACACAATGGGTAGGACTTGGTTCCCCCTTGTTTGTTGATGTACCAGACCACTGACATGTTGTCGGACTGAATATTGAATACTGAATACCAAAAAGGGTGGGGGTGTAGCCATTCTCTATAAATCAGAACTTCAACTGACTTCCTGCCATGTGTGCCTACCCTCAGATTCTAATGCTGAAACCCTTACTGCTAAACTTCAAATCAACAACTGTAAATCTATTTACATAATCTTCTCCTATCTTCCCCCCAGAAATAATATTAATAGTCTTGAAAACATCCTAAGTTGCCTCTATACTCACCATAGTGCTAGGTGACTTTAACATAGACTGGACGACCTGCAGCTCCACTAATCCTATCACCCACATAAATCTATATGGCTTTCCCCAAATAATAACCACCCCTACTAGAATCCATAAACCAAGTGGTAAGGAAACCACCCTAGACTGGATTCTTATAAACAACCATCCTGACACTTATAAACCAGGTACCCTTCCAGACGACATCAATGACCACGCTCTAATCTATATAATTAAACAAAAAACCCATAGCCCCAATTCAAATATTATTATTATCAAAGCCTCACACTCTAAAAAAACACATTAATCCAGAAAGCTTTCAAAATGAACTTAAAGCATGTGACTGGTCACCACTACATCATCTTCAACTTGATGAAGCAGTGTCCTACTTTAATACTAAATTCCTACAAATCATTGAATACCATGCCCCCTTCTCACTCTACTCGATTAAGGACCAAAATTGCCCCATGGCTCACAAAAGAAACCAACTGCCTTACTCTCTCCAGTAGCAAAAATAATGGAAAAATGCATCCACCGACAACTACTTGACCACCTTCTCCATAATAACTTACTTGCAAACTGTCAGCATGGTTTCAGGCCATTCCATAGTACAACCACTACCCTTCTATCCTTTTCTGACTGTATAAACAAAAATCGTAACAATAACTCTCTTTCCTCTGCACTATTCATTGACCTGTCAAAGGCCTTTGACATGGTTAACCATCACCTACTTATAGATATATTAAAAGCCCTATCTCTTGACCCACAGGCATTACTTTGGTTTAAATCCTATTTAGAAAACAGACAGCAAGCAGTGCTCTGGGATAATAATCTATCTACGCACCTCCCTGTTAACACTGGAGTACCTCAAAGATCTATTCTAGGCCCCCTTCTCTTCCCAGCTTTTATTAATGATTTAAATGCCACAATTCCACAAGCCACCTGTATACAATATGCAGATGATTCAACTTTAATATGTTCTGCTAAATCCATAACTTCACTCCAGACCCTCACCCAAACAGTATTTATTATTGTGGAAGATTGGTTCACGCAACACTGCCTTCTCCTTAACCCTAAAAAAACAAAATTATTGCTCTTTACACCTACCCAAAAGTCACCACAATTTCATTTTACAGTAACCTCTAACAATGGAACTAGCATATCTCCAGATACTACAACCAATCTCCTAGGAATCACAACAGACCACAACCTCAGCTATGATGATCATATTAATACTACTATAAAATCTGTCAACAGAAAACTAGACTCCCTTTATAGAATCAAACCCTTCCTTACGCCACTAGCCAGAACTTCCATTGCCCAGACCCACCTTATCTCCACCCTGTTCTATGCTTCTGCCATACATACAAATCTATCAAAAAACAACCTTACCAAACTTGCAACTAGCTATAATAACATTGCCAGATTTGCCTCTGGCACCCCTTTCAGAACTCATCACTGTCACAACTTCAAACAACTGGGTTGGTTAGAACTGCAGAACCAATTACTTTGTCAACAGATTACCATCACTCATAAGATCCTTTACCACCCCATGAATACCCAAATCCACACCAATCTGATTACCCCATACAAAAATCTTGCAGCACTACGCTCAGCTAATAAGCTAATAATCCACACTTTGTGGAGTGGGATAACTGTCGCGGTGCACCATTCAATGGGCACAAAGCCTGAGGTGAGGCTATGATTGAACATGGTACTTAGGTGGGGTGCCAGTTCATTCTGTAGTTCATGTAGAAGGCAGCCTGGGATGTTGTCAGGTCCCATGGATGCTGTGTTCTTGGCTTTGGAGAGTGAGGTTTTTACCTGTGCATCCGTGATTACAGGAACTCTGCATTCTTCCGGTATAAAAATGGGCCCTTTAGGGGGTGAGAGGGGGGTAAAGTTAGCACTGAACCTATCTGCCAGGATGTTGGCAATATCAGTTGGTTCTGTATATTTAGTGTCATTGTGCTGTAACTCAGAGCAGATATGAGTGTTGCCATTGAGATTCTTGACATAGCTATATAATGCTTTGTGGTTGTCTTTAGAATCAGTGGCAATTTTGTTTTCATAAAAAGCTTTGGAGGATTTTATGAGGGATCACAGCTTCTTACTGAGGCTGACCAGGGAGTTCCTCCAATCGTGGGATTTTACTCTTTTTTGCAACAGTTTCTTTCTTCTGTTGTAGAGTTTGTTTATGGCATCACCAGACTGGCTTCCTTTTTTTGGAGGATAGCATCTTGGTTCTGTTAGGGATAGCACGATCCATGCACTCGTGTAAGTGCCTATAAAGTGCATTTGTATAGGATTCAGCAGTCGTACCTCTATTGCCCATCTGCATGGGTGTCGTGAAGTTTGTCACTTCTGTCTTAAGAAGCGTGAAGTTGGCTTTGGAGAAAATTTTTACAGTTGTTTTCCTAATGGGGGCGTGGGAGTGAGATGTGGATGTCTAGGGTGATTAGCTTGTGGTCGGATCTGACCAACGAGGAGCTGACCTCTGGTGTGGAACACCGGTCACCCATGTTGGTGATGACCAGGTCTAGGATATTGCTGCCCCTGGTGGGGGTGTGGATAAATTGATCAAAGGTGTTGGAATTGATGATTTCCAGAAAACGTTGAGCAAAAGAGTTGGTACACGAGTAGTTTTCCCAGTTAATGGTAGGGTAGTTGAAATCACCCATTATTAGAGTGTTGGGTTGTACCTTAATATTTTCCAGTGTATCAGGAAAAGAGGAGTGGGAATTCTGGGGCATGGTGGGTGGACTGTAGCAAGCTACACTCTGGACTGCGATTTTGCCCAGAGTTAGTTGAACTTGGATAATCTCGGATGCATTATGCTAAGCAACTAGCTTGGTGGTGTGGATATCCTTAATGAATATGGACACGCCTCCACCTTTAGTGTTTCGGTCCGGGTTTGGTGGCCGAAAGGTGTGGTATGAATTATAGCCTGGTAATGCAGGGGTGCTCTCTGTAGCTTTGAACCAGGTCTCTGTCACTGCACAGATGTCAATGTTCTCCATTTTAAGGAGTGCCTTGAGTGAGTGCATTTTGAGGTTTAGACTTCTAGCATTGAGTAGCATTACCCTCAGATTTTGCTTGCTTGTACCTGTTACGGTGGTGAATTTGTCATTTGAACCTTGCCTAAAAAAGGCACTATAGGGGTGGCAAGAGCCTTTGCCACTGTCCAGAATCCCAAGGGCATCAGGTGCAGGTCATCTCTGGCAAAGCAGCGTGGTCTGTTGATCATGTCATCCCAGGCAGACAGATACTGGATTCCCTTAGAATGACACCAGAAGCTTAGCCAATTGTTAAAGTCAATCATTTTGTCTTTGTACTGTAGTGTCATTCTGGGTGATGGCAGGATGCTACTCAGGGCTAGGGTCATACCTGCCTGGGCTACAAGATCGGAGAGCTCCTCCATGTCTCTTTTCATGTAGTCCAGGGAGGTACATCTCAGGTCATTCACACCAACATGGACAATGACAGAGTCATATTTGTACTTTTGTTGTGGAGTGACCCGAGTGCGTGCGTTATGTGGCAGATCCTGGCACCTGACAGGCAGCTGACAGTAACTTTTTCCTTGTTTAGCCTGGTGAGTGGAACATCAGTGTGCCTGACTATAGAGTCAGCTATGACTAGAGTGTTGGGTACGTTATGCCTTATGGGCTGTAGTTGAGTGGCACACTGAGTATGTGGGCTATGTGTCATCTGGGTTCTGTTGGGGGGGTGGAGATTGCTTGCATTTCTGCTTTGGAGGTCTCTGTTGTTTGGGCAGATTTGAGAGCCTCCACGAATGTAGGTGTGTGCTTTGTGCTTCTGTGTGTGTGTTTTGGTGGTGTAGGTTTTGAGGGACTATGTGATGAGTGTGGTGCGGTGCAAGTGTTTACCTTCTCCTCTTGACTGTCTAGGCCAGTCTCTGGTGAAGAGAGCTTTGCTTCCAGTTTGGCTATATAAGTGCATCTCTCACAGGTCGTAGTGTTGGGTGGTAGGAGGAGAGGGTTGTCTGTGTACATGAGGCAATTGCTGCATTGTCCCAAGATGCCCAAATTCATCAGGTAGACAGGAGAAAACACCGGGAGCTGACCTTTAGACATGCCTGAATAAGTGCTTATTTATTAAGTACTAAAAACTGTTTTCCTCTAGACAAGTGAGGAAAGTTGAGTGCTGTAGTAATTTGTAACTTATTTAATGCTTACAATGAGTTCTGAACAAGTGCTGAGCTCAAAGAAACAGATGAGTGCTAAAACTAAAAAGCTGGCTAGTTGCAAGGGAAATTTTGAAGAACAGACTTTATGGCGCCAGGAATAGTTTAACCCCAGTTAAGTGTGTGGGGGGGGGGGGCTTAGGAGCTCACAAACAGTCCTGGACACAACAAATTCATATCTGGACAAGACCTGCCACAGGAAAGGGGGGAAGCAAGCTTAGATTTTTTTTCCCAATAAAGTGGAAATGGAGAAAGCTGGAACAGAAGTTAATTCAACGTTAAGAATCTGAGTGGGTTGGCCTTCACAAATGTTCTCTATTAGATTGAGTGAACTAATGACACTAGACTGGGAGGAGTGTCACAGGTCAAATATACAGTATGGGCGGGCAACTGCAAAGCCGCCAAGTATAACACACAACAACACTAGGGAGGGTGGGTGAGAAAAATTACAGTTCCTAGCTGTAGCCACTAAATGAAAGTTTTAAACAGATCAAGGAGCAGACTCGAGAATGCTTTTAACTGTAAACAATTATCAAAAATGTACAGAAAAGCTCAGATAGAGCACTCACAAACAGAAAATACAACTCTCAGTATGAAAAAGCAGTTTACCGTTAAGTAATGTTAAAAGAGTATAAAACAGTACATAAATGCAGTGAAACAATAAAAAAAGCTTTATAACAGTGCAAAATGTAGTAGATCAACTGTATAGCACAATTATAAGCATTTCAGAAGTGCAATCCAGTGAAATAAGTGTAAGAAATAACTTATCCTGCTCTTGGAATCTTAAGGAATTTCCACTTATACAATGCAATCCAGAACCTGAGCAATACAATATATACACATACACACATACATATATACATATATACATATATACATATATATATATATATATATATATATATATGGATCTAGGACGTTTGCTCGATTGAGCAAATGACCGAAATCCAAATGGCCAGGCATACTTACACAAAAGTGCTATTCACCGAAGCAGCACTTTCGCACAAGTATGACTGTTGCTGAGGCTGTACTATGGTGTGGGTAAGTGAAATTTCATTTTTCCCCACTGTAGTGCGGTCTTGGAGGGAGAATATTAAAGTAGGGGGGGTGTGCAGGTGGGGGAAGCCCCCCTGCTAAAATGTAAATGAAAAAAGCGCTTTTGTTAAAGTGTGGTTGGGTTTTATGGATTCGGACGTTTGCTCAGTCAAGCAAATGTCCTAGATCCAGATATATATATATATATATATATATATATATATATATATATATATATATATATATATATATATATATACACACACACACATACACGTGTGTGTGTGTGTGTACAGATGCATATTTAAGGGCAAGTGTACAAAACCACTGAATTATAAACTGCTGACATCCACTTGTTGAAGGACTGTGTAATCACAACTACCAGAGGTTAATAGTAGAAATAATAAATATTAATTATGCATAAGAATTATGATCTTGGTGACCCATACTAGTATGGCCAGTAGTGGCATGTTACTATAAACAAAAGGAAAATGAGTATTTTATCCCCTTAAAGAAAACAATTTGCATGCATGAAAGTTCTATGTAGATTTACCCAAGATACAGTTATTGGTAAAGACAGAAATGAAAAGCACTGGTCTGAGACTGAAATGGTTGAATTCCTGGGAAGCTATATTTCACAACTCTGCACTTCAGCTACTCATTATGAAGCTCATCCGGATGTGACTGGTGTTGGTCATAGTCCAAAGCAGCATGTTAATTTGTTACATGCTGTTAAGGCCCAATCACCTCATTTGCACTGCTGCCTGCAGTATGATTTATACATACTTTACTGACTACTGCTTACATGCTTGATATATTTTATTTGTTAACCAGATAAGAAGAATGGTCCATGGAACCCTTTCCACCTCAACATGGGTGACAAGGCAGGGCACAAAAAAAAATGTTCAAAATCTGTCCAATATAATCAGCTTGTATGTCAATATGAGGATATTCACAGAAATTGAAACTAAAACAATATAATTCCAAGATAGCTGCACATTGAGTAACAGCTTAATTTCAGCTCTTCCAGTGTGAAAAGAGAAACTCAGAAGAGAGAGCCAGTAAACTCATATTTTTGGGTAAATCTCAGTAACTGGTTAGAAAGTGCACTTCCTGAATGGCATAAAAAATCAAAGAACCTGAAAGAAAATCAATCAAAAATGGTGAGGAAAAACACTGACTGGGAAGAATTCTACAGCCGTTTAGCAAAAAGCAGTGCAAGCTCCAGCTTTGGTGCAAGACATGACTTCCAGTAACCTAGAGGAAAAAATATGTCAAATGTACTCAGAGCTGATTAAAATAAATAACACACTGAATGAGCACATCAACTCAAATAACAAAAGGTTGGGAAATATGGTGGAAGCTTTAAAAAGATATTAAGATGAAGTGATAAAACTGTAAAAATCAGACACTGAAATGAAAAGGCTGGTTGAATATGATATTACTCAAGAAAAGATGGTTCAGAAATAATAGAATTAGGGGGCAGAGCACAAAGAGAAAACCTCAGATTTTCTGCTGTACCAGAGAAGCTAGAAGGAATGGACCATATTCATTTTATGAAAGCACACATAAGCAACTAGACTGGTATTCCACAGTAGCTATTGTTAACTGAAAGGGCACATCATGTGTACAATCCAAACCTGCCCATGAGAAAGCAACCTAAACTTTTAAAAGTAAAGATCAATCTTACCAGCAGAAGGAGGTGATACAGACAAAAGTGTGGCAGAAGGATAAAGTAATAAAAGTCGGAGAAAGAATGTTTGCGGAAAATGATTACTCACTGCACACCAGGAAGAAGAGGAGTAAATTTATTCCACTAATCAGGAAATGTTGAGAAGCAGGCATGCTTTTCAAGCTTCTATACCTAGCTATTTTCAGAATATTCTTTCCACGAGGGGCAAAATAATTTTTTGATGCAGAGCGTGCTAAGGAGGAAATACAAAAGTTTGTTGAACAAAAAGTGAGCTATGAAACAGCAGGGGATTCTGCTTCTTGTTCTTCTGGTAATAAAGATCACAGAAAGAATGTGCCAGTGAAACCTTTTCCAATGTTTCAATGGAAAACACTTGAGAGAGAGAGAGAGAAAAAAGCACAAGAGTTGACTAGAAGAACCGGGATTATGTTGGAAATGAAGCAGAGACTGGATTTGGAAGATGGAGATTAACAGGAATAAAACTCAGAAAGTGACAAATTAATGTAGAATTACAAAGCATTAATTATATCTGTGAAGCATGACAGCACAAGAAAACATACAAATATTGGACTTTTTTTTATTGTTTTACTTTATTACACTTGTAGGGGGACTCTAAAGTATATGCCCTTCTTCATACCATTAATGTTTGGAAGAACATTTATGAGTGGGAAAGAGAAAGGAAAGCGTTAACTGTAAGGAAAACATTTTTTTTCTTAATAGTAGTCTTTTTATAATGCATCATATATTCTGCATGCTCTAAAGTACAGTATTCTCAGTTATTTTTGAATGTAATGGGGATACTAAAGTAAAGTTTTTTTCCCTTCTTTCTTTCTCCTTGTTCAGTTTTAAGAAATGTAGGCACTGCAATATAAAAAAGAAGAAAAGTCTGGTCAAAAGAGTAGGATACAAGAAAAACCGATGTGCTGTTTTCACTCTTGCATAGAGGAATGACTGGATTAAGGCCCTTGGCTTGATCTAGTAACAAGTCTTAAGAGAAAGCAAATCAATAAAAAAGAACATTGTCTAGCAAATAAATGAGTGCTTGTAGAAGCAACTCTGTATCTGTTTTTTATGTTTACAAGGAGACAGTCTGATAAAGAGCAATAAAAACAGAATACTTATTTTTTTCAATGGGTAGGAGATAATGTTTTCTGAAAGCACTCAAGTGTTTTCACAATCTGGGAAAGTAATGAAGATAAGACAAAACTAAACAGCACGTAGTCAAAGAATAAGCTGTACCATGTGCCTTAGCATGGACAACCATCCTTTTAGGTTAACCCAGGTCTGTGAGTGTGTCGGTCAGCCTGGGACATTTGTTCTTATTATGAGGGTAAAACTTCAATATTTGAACATGTACATAACTTTGTGTTTTAGTATTGTTAATAGATTTTGGGGTGTACTGAGGTGTGTTTGTTTTTTTGTTTCTGAGCTTTCAATAAAGCAAAAAGTTTTGTAAGATGTCACATAGGCTCAATTGGATATGACAAGAAACAACTGTAGAAAAGATCACCCTGTCAAACAGTGTATGCATGCAACACAAAAGGTGGAACTAGACACTTAACAAAAAAAGCTGTTAACACATAAAAGGTGGGAGTAATAACTAACATAATAATGCCTTCTATATTATCTTTAAATGTAAATGTCTCATAGATTTATACAAAAAAAGAAAGAGTAGCGAACTATATTAAAAATGTAGAGTGCAAATTGCTATGCTACAGGAGACACATTTGAAAGAAGTGAACATGTGAATTTGATAAAGAAATGTATTCACAATAGTTACTCACCAGAATATCTGGGACAAAGGAAAAGAGTACTTATACTAAATGCAAGATGAGTTCCAATAATGACAAAAGAGGATAAGAAAGGTAATAGTGGTAGATTTGCAGTACTAAGGTGCTATTGGCAAGAGAGGAGGATTACACTGGCATGTGTTTACATTCCACCTAAAACTGCTATAATGGAGCGTAAGAAAATTCTGGGAGACATCATCAGCTTTCAGCAAGGAATATAACTTATAGGTGGGGAGTGAAATTTGATTTGCTGCAGTGAAGATGTACCTTGGGGGACCAAAAGGGAAAATATAACAAAGAAGGGTAGATTTTTGAAGAAATTTATGAAAATATTTGACATGGAAGATGTGAATTCAGAAGTAGGAGTTCAGAGTGAATTTACATATTTCCCAAGATACAAAAACTGGCTTAGACTAAACAGAACATAATTTCACAGGAACATGCACATTTAATTGAACGTTTTGATACATATCCAATAACTATTTCAGATCACATGCCAATAATATCTAAAATAAAAATGCAGGACAATGAAATACAAATGAGATACTGGCACTTTCCTACCTATGTGCTAAAAAGAGAGTACTTTAAGGAACTGGTAGTAGAAATCATTTGGAAGTTTAAATAAGAGAAGATTTCTTCTGAAAAATAGCTAGGGAGTCAGATAAAATTAAAGTGGAAAAGAAAATAACAGATTATCTGGATAATATGCATGATCTTAGAAAGATTGCTGTTAAGCAACTATTTTTTTGATAACTCCAGACCATAAAAAATTTTAAGCACAATAATTTAGGCAACAGAAAGCAGAAAGGGTTGTCGCCAAGCTTACGGAGCCTATAACAAGGAAGATAACAAAAGATCTTGTAGAGGTACAGGAAATATTTTGAAAATTTTATGAAAGTCTGTATAAAGCAGAGAGATATGGAAATCAAGAAAAGATAGAAATGGAAACGTTTATGGAAGCATTAAATATTCCAAGGCTAGAGGTAGACCAGTCTCAATTACTAACAGGATAGGAATGGATGAGATAAAATTGGTGATGTATAACCAATCCACAGGAAAGTCCCCAGGAACAGATGGTATTCCTGTGGAAGTTTGGAAGCTAGGAGGGAAAAAACTGATAAAGATCTGGAAGGTTTGTTTAACAGTAATTTAAGAAGAGGAGAAACACCACCATACTAGAAGTGGTGGTGGCTGTAATAACTAAAGGGAGTAAAGACCCATCAGATCCAGTTTCATATAAGGCTATTTCAATCCTAAACCATGATTATAAAGTGTTTATGTCCACAATTGTTAAAAGAATGGCAAAGGTAAGGTAATACCAAAACAGATAGATATGGATCAATGTAGTTTTGAGGAGGGGAAGACACAAATTTGACAACCTTAACAGAACATTAAAGATCCACAGAGAAGCAGAATGTAAGAAAATACCACTGATGTTGGTAGGTCTTCATGCAGCAAAAGCATTTGACAGAGTAAGTTGGGAGTTTATGAGCAGGGCAATGGAAGCATTTGCATTCCCTAATAAAATTATAAGGTTGATTAGGAGGATATAGGAGGGATCGGAGGCAAAAATTAAAGTGGATGGGTTCCTCTCTGATAATTTCTGTTTGAGCAGAGGAACCAGGCAGGGGTCTCCTCTTTTCCTTTTATTTGCACATTTAGAAACACTGGCAAAGAAAATAAGGGGCTCAGAAATTCAAGGACATAATTGGTATGGTAGTCAAGAAAAGCAGACTATTATTTTATACCTGATAAAACCAGAAAAGGACATTTCTGTGTTGTGGAACATTTTGAGACAGTTTAAAATCTTTTCAGGATACAAAATTAATGAAGCTAAAACAAAGGCAATAGCTACAAATTACATACCTCCACACAAACTGGTTCACCAATAGCCATATTTATGGAGACATAAATTGAAGCACTTAGGAGTATGGCTTAAAAAAGGATTCCAGTGTGGCAGCTAAGGATATGTGGGAAGAGACTCAATGAAAGATAATACAAAAACAGAGAAATCAGAAGCTCTGTTTTATGGATATGGATATGGATAGCAAGATGCAAGCTGTTAAAATGTTTATACACAGGTCAGGCATATTTTCATCAACCAGAAGAGATATTGTGGATAGCAATTAATTATGAGCTGAAGGATTTTATCTGGTAGGAGAATACGGCAAGAGTCAAGTGGGATGAGCCGATTCTTCCAACAGAACAAGCCAGTCTGGGACTACCCGATTTGAAGGGGTATTTCAGAGCTACACAGTTAAGGCTCATATACATAGCACAAGCAAAAACCTATAATTCAAAGTGGAAAAGGATGATAATGAAATGGGGTGAACCTCAAGAAACAAGGACAGACTGGGACTTTGGATGCAGATCCTTAAGGAAAATAATAACCATATAGAATATTATATACATAAAGTAGCAGAAAGTATTCTAAGAACTAAGCCAACATGGGAATGGAGAATGGAGATTCTGCTGATATGGATGGCTGCAATTAGGGATACAGACAACAGGCAAGAAGGGGCTGGCATTTTTTTAAGAAAACTGGCAAAAGAACCCAGGTATTGGGAGCAAATAATTAGAGAAGGAAAGGTAATAGAATGAGGACAGGCCAAGAATGTACAGGAATAGGCAAAAAGAAGGAAATAAGGGAGTCCTAAATGAAAGACCAGCACTGGTAGAGTTTTTAGTAGAATCTTTCCTCAGGTAGGTAACAAATGTTGGAGGTGTGATGGGGAAAGAGGTAATTGGGAACATATTTTCTAAGACTGTAATGAGTTGGCAGACTTTAAAAAATCCCTACACACTACTCTCTTAGAAATACTGGGTGAGCAAATTATGACTAAGGAGATTATCTTTTTCTTGAGCTTTGATACAGAATCAGAATTGCCTAGACACAGTCATAGTAAGGCCTTGTTGAGTCTAATTATGGTGGCTGCCAAAAAAGCAAATACTAGGAAATGGAAATCAAAGTCTAAACCAACTGTACTAGAAGCAGCGAATACAGTAGAGATAAAACAACTGGAAATTATATCTTTAAAAAAAAGTTAGGAGCAAATTGCATAGAAAAAAATGGAAAATGTGGAAACAACACATGCAGACAAGGAATGAGGTTTAAAATAAGGCAGGATTTGAATGAGCTAAGTAATGTTTGAATGACAATGATTGGACAGATTATAAACGGCGTATACTGTTTGCAACTATATGTCAATATGGCTTGTTTTCATTTATACAAATGTATGATTGCCTTTGTCATAAGTGATAATTTAATAAATATGTTTCTTGTTTAATAAAAAAACAATTTGAAACAAAAACAAGTATTAATATTATACAGCAATAAATATTCACATAACTTGAAAGAGAAAATTTTACACAGGCTAATACAAGCTGAAACAAAATATGCGCAATGCTTATAAGAGTACGGTTTTACAGACAATATCAAGATCGCATTAACTATGTGGTTATTAAGTGGAATACATAGGACAAAGGAAAACAGAAGTATTTACATTAACCGCAACAGGAGCTCTACTAATGCTAGAAGAGGATAAAAAGATAAAACTGGCAGATTTGTAGTGCTAAGGGGCTACTGGCAAGGAAGGAGGATTACACTGGCATGTAATCATATTCCACCTAAAACTGCTAAAATGGAGCTTAGGAAAATTCTGGGAGAAATAATCAGTTTTCAGCAAGGAATATTACTTATAGGTGGCAAATGGACTGCGATTTGCAACACCGAAGATGTCTCTGGGGGGGCCCAGAAGGGAAAGTATAATAAAGGAGGGTAGATTTTTGAAGAAATTTATGAAAATATTTGTCATGGAAGATGTGCGATGGTACAGCAGTAGCATTGTTGCCTCACAGCAAGAGGTTCGCCTGTTCGATTCTCGGCTGGAGTGCCTTCTGTGTGGAGTCTGCATGTCCTCCCTGTGGTCAAGTGGCCTCCGAAAGACATGCGTGAATGGGCGTGCCTTCACTGAAGGTTGGGCATCAGGCTGGCAACTCGGCACCATAAAAGTCTACTGCCAATCATTAGCAAACCAGAGTTCAGCTGTGGCGACCCCTAACCGGGAAAAGCTGAAAAGACAAAGAACAACAACAACATTTGTCATGGAAGATGTGAATTCAGTAATAGGAGTTCAGAGTGAATTTATGTATTATTCCCCAAGACACAAAAAAATGGGCTAGGCTAGACAGAATTTACATTTCACAAGAACGTGTGCATTTCACTGAAGGTCTTGATACGCACCCAATAACTATTTCAGATCATGTGCCAATAATAACTAAAGCAAAAACATACAGTAATGAAATAAAAATGAGACACTGGTGCTTTCCCACCTATCTGTTGAAAAGAGAGGAATTTAAGGAATGGGTAGTGGAGATTATTCAGGAGCTATTAGAGAAGTTAGAAATTTCTTCTGAAAATATAGCTAGGGAGTGGGATAAAATTAAGGTGGAAATTAAAAATAGGGTGGAAATAAAAGAAAGAGCTATGGTTAAGAAGTAACATGAATTATTTAGAAGGACTGACAAATTATAAAGTACTGAAGAATAGGAAGAATCTCACAGAACAAGAGAAGGATCATCTACAGAATGCTAAGCAGAAAATAAGGGATTATCTCAATAATATGAATGAGTTTAGAAAGACTGCTGTTAAGCAACTGTTCTTTGATAACAGTAGAGCACAAAAACTTTTAGCACAACGACTCAGCCAACAGAAAGTAGAAAGGGCTGTCGCCAAGCTTAGGAAGCCTATAACAAGGAAGTTAACAAGAGCTCCTGTAGCGGTATTAGAAATATTTCAGAAATTCTATGAAAGTCTGTATAAAGCAGAGAAATATGGAAATTAAGAAAAGATACAAATGGAAGTGTTTATGGAAGAATTAAACATGCCACGGTAAGAGGTAGATGAGGCTCAATAACTAACAGTTAGGATAGGAGGAAATGAAATAAAAATTGTGATGTACAACCAATCTACATGAAAGTTCCCAGGAATAGGTGGTATTCCTGTGGAACTTTGGAAGCTAGGAGGAAAAAATGATAAAAAAGCTGGAAGATTTTAACAGTATTTTAAGAGGAGGAGAAGTACCAACATCCTAGAAGAAAGCAATGGTAGCTATAATACCTAAAGAGGGTAAAGATCAATCAGACCCAGTTTCTTATAGGCCCATTTCAATATTAAACCATGATTATAATGTGTTAATGTCTATAATGGCTAAAAGAATGACAAAAGTAATGGTTTCACAGTGGGGGTTGCTTTACATTCTGTGAAGTCAGCCTATCCAAAGTATGAGCTACTGGTCAAACAGCTTTACCTGATTGCCTGAGGGTCTAATTTTTCTTTTATATTACTGGTGTAAAGAGTTACATTTCTGTGAGACTGTGTCAGCATCAGCACTGCTTCCTTGTAGCCTGGCTGTGACTGATTCTATAACCATTTGGATACACAAAGCTGATAAAAGCATACTTTTTTGCACTTTATCTGTTTCAGTGATAGTTAACAAAACTGTACTACATTTATTTATTTGCTTGACTGAATATTGCTAGTCTCTGTCTGCATTTTGTTAACAAAACTGTACTGCATTTATTTATTTGCTTGACTGAATATTGCTGGTCTCTGTATGCATTTTGTTTTTCTCACCCTCCCGCCCAAGTGTTGTATTCTTAAACTTGGTGGCTTTGAAATTGCCCACCCCTGCTGTAAATTTGATGTTGGACACTCCCATTCCCATATCATTTGCTCACTATAATGGGTACAGTGAGATCATTTGGGAAGGACTACCCCCTTCCTTCTTTGATTTTGGACACTCCTCCCAGTCCCATCTCATCAGCTCATTTTACTGTGTACAGAGAGAGCATTTGGGAAGACCAACCCCCTTAGTTTCTTAATCTTGAATTATGGTCTGTTTCCTCCCTCTCCACTTTAAAAAAATTACACCTTATTCAGCTGCTTTTACTGTAATTGTGTTCTTCCTACCTTGTTACCTTATTTTGCTTTGCTGCTTGCTCTTAAGTGTTCACATGCATTTATTATTCTGCTGCATTTAATACTGATTGTTAGTAGCCTGATTAAATTTGTCTCTTATTCTAAGCCTCTTAGTTTTAGTTTTAGCACTTGGGCTTCAGGCCAGTTATTTTACATTTAAGAAGGTTTTTCTTGTCTACACTCTTGTGGACAAGCCCCTATCAAATCCTGTTCTCCATAATTCCACAAAGTATTCAGAACACTATGTCTGGACAATTCCTATCAGTTTCTCCTGACTGCCTGGACGACATGAGCATACTGAGACAGTGTAGCAACTGCCTCATGTTCATTGACAACCCTCTTCTCCTAGCACATAATTCTTCTACTTGTGAAAAATGCATCTACATCAGCAACCTGGAATCCAAGCTCTCTTGCGCCATAGTCAGTACACCTGACAAAGAGGAGATTGCCAGCACAAACACCACACCATCCACATCACACAGCCAAGCACAATACACACCCACCTCTATGCAAAGGTCCTCAATAAAAACCTACCTAAACAGCAGAGACCTCCAAAACACACTCAGAAACATTCCACACACAACATCAAACACACCATGGACAGCAGACAACACACCAGTGTCTCAAAAACACAGCCAATAAGGCATAACAATAAACCAAACATACTAGTCATTGGCGACTCAGTTGTGAGACACACAGATGTCCCCCTCACCAGGCTCGACAAAATGATCATGGTCAGTTGTCTGCCAGGTGCCAGAATCCACCACATTATGCAAGCACTTAAGTCACTCCACAACAGGTACAAGTATGACTCGGTCATTGTCCATGTTGGTGTGAATGACTTGAGACGTACCTCCCTGGACTATATGAACAGAGATATGATTGATTATGTGTCCCAGGTAGGTATGACCCTAGCCCTAAGCAGCATCCTACCTTAACCAAGAAGGATACCACAATACCAACAAAAAATAACTGACTCCAACCACTGGCTTTGTTTCTGGTGTCATTCCATGGGCATCCAGTATCCGTGTGCCTGGAATGACATGGTTGACAGGCCTCGATGCTTTGTCAGAGATAGCCTACACCTGTCACCCCTGGGATTCCGGATTCTGGCCTACCCGTTGTGCTTTTTCTAGGCTATGTCCCAAAGACAAATCTTCCAACATAAAAGATCTGTCAAAAAGCAAATTGAAGGTCATGCTGCTTAACACTAGGAGGCTCTCCTCGCAATGGAAGATACTGACATCTGTGCAGTCACAAAAACTTGGTTCAAGGCTGCAGATTGCACCCCTGCCTTACCAGGCTATACCTCATTCCACACTTTCTGACCCCAAAATGAGGTTGGGAAAATAAGGGTGGTAGAGTCTATATCTTCATTAAAGACAAGTACACCTCTAGACTGGTTTGCCAGCATGATGCACTAGAACTAGTCCAGGTGCATCTGACAGTTGGCAAGACAACCATCCAAGTGATAACCAGCTATAGACCCCCCCCCTCCATGACTCAGGACACCCACTCCACCTACCTCGACCTACTTGACTCCATGACGGTATCTCATAACACTCTGATCCTTATGACTTCAACTACCCCATCACAGACTGGGTGAACTATTCCTGCATTAATGCACTCACCCAACGATTCCTTGACTTCATCAGTTCAAATGCACTAGACCAACTCGTCTCATCCCCCACAAGGGGAGATAACATTCTGGGCTTGGTTCTCCCAAACATGGGCCGGGCGGATGATGCACCACCCCCACAGTAAGTTCTTCCCTGGTGAGATCAGACCATCGTCTGTCTCATTCAAAGTTTCTATCCCACCCAACCTCCCCCCAGCCATAACCAGGCTAAAAAAATTATCAAAAGCTGACTACGACTTCCTAAGGGAGGGTATCAGTAGCTTCACACCACCGCCCCCCTCACAGGATACAGACAACTATGCTGAACAGTATGCCAGTGCAGTATACAAGCACCTGTACAACTGAATGGATTCAGCCATACCCAACAGAACTAAAACCTGCTCCTCAAGGAAACACAAACCTATCTGGTGGACATCATCTATCAACAGGCTTTACAACAAAAAGGAAGAAACTGTTGTCCAAGGGTAAAAACATACAAATTCCAAAATGGAAAAACTTCCTCCTTAGTGTCAACAAGCAAATTAGATCACTAGTGAAAATATCCAAAGCCAATTATGAATCTAAACTAGCCTCTGAAACAAAGGGAAACCACAAAGTCTTCTTCAGTTACGTCAGGAACCTCCATAGTAAAAAACAGGTTTGATCCAAATTAGTTCTTAATGGTACCACTTACACTGATCCTGTTAGCAGATAGGTTCAGCACAAACCTCACCCCCCTGTCCCCCCAAAGGTCCATTTGGCATCCCCTATACTTGTCCCATACCTCACATCTCCATAGATCAAGTGTTAAAGACCCTATCCAAGGCAGAGAACACAGCTTCCATGGGATCCGATAGTATACCAGAGTGTATTCTGCACCATCTCCAGCAAGAACTAGCTTTGCCATTGAGCACCCTATTCAACCACAGCCTAGGTACAGGCTTAATTCCAGCAGAGTGGAGAACTGCCATTGTCATCCCCTTGCACAAAGGTGGTGCCACTACCGACCCTGGAAACTACTGCCTCATCAGCTTGACAAATCTGATCTGTAAAGACATTGAGCATATTATTATGGACCTCATAAACAAGGACATAGGCAATCTCCAATCATTGACCCCACCCAGTTCAGATTCATCAAGGGCAGATCTTGCTTGTTGAACCTGGTTGACTTTTCTGAGACTGTCACCAACGCCCTGGATGAGGGAAAGTCAGTACATACAGCTTACCTTACAGATCCCCCACTCAAGCATCATCGAAAAGCTAACACAGCTTGATGTAAATCCCTATCTAAATAAAAATGCTGGCAGGAAGAGTTTCACAGGTGCAAATCCCTCAGGTGATGATAAACCAAAGGTGTATTTAATGATAAAAATCCACAAGAAAAACAAATAAAACATGAGCGCTTCTGTTAAACAAGTGTTAACTTCATCAGACACTGATTCATAGGTTCATAGGTTCATACTAGGCTATCTGCCCGAGGGCATTTACAAGCCTAGCCCATCGTTTTGTGGCTTACGCCACCCCTTTAGTATGGGGAACTATACCCATTATTTTGCTGTGCCTCTGTCGAGCAGTGACACTGAGGTAATCCCTGGGGTATATCTGCGATCTCCCATCCATTGGTCAAGATTTCTCTTGAACAAGGCCAGCGAGGTGCTCTGCCTCACATGTACCGGGATTTTGTTCCACAGCATAGGGAGTCTTTGGGTGATGAATCTATCCCTCCAGCACGTCCTATTAATAGCCGTGTCGAGGTTTAAGTCTCCCGCCCTTGTGGCTCTGATGGATCTAGATTTTTTGAGGTGAAGCATATTCATCAAATCTGTGTTTGACATGGCCTTGTATGTTAGGCAAAGGTCACCTCTGAGCAAGCGGTACGCGACTGAATAGAGCTGGAGTTCTTTCAGTCGGGCAGCATAGGACAGATTTTTGAGACCCTTTATCCTTTTGGTGAGGAACTTTTGTGGCCTCTCCAGCTGCTGCAAGTGTCGGGTCAGATACATCCCGAATGGGGCATTGTACTCAATCATTGGTCTGATGAGTGATGAGTAAAGGGAGACTATGACCTCCCTTGATCTAGATGAGAATCCCTTCATGATAAGGTGGGCAATGTAGAAGGTCTTCCTAACTACTTTAGCTACATGGGTGTCGAATGACAGACTACTATCAACCTGGGTCCCCAGGTCCCTGATAACTTCTTCTGTGCTCAGTGGATTGCCACCTATTTGGTAGCTAGGGGTAACCTTGTTTTTCCCAAAGGGTATGACTATGCATTTTTGGCATTTAACTTCAGGCCGTGGCTCTGGCACCAGTTATCCGTTTCTGTGAGACCCTTCTGAAGGATATCTGTGTCAGATGTGTTTTCTACTATGGCCCAGTTTGCAGTCATCTGCAAACTTTGTCAGCCATAACCCTCCTGTGTTTGCTTGTACTTCGGAAAAGTAGATGCCAAACAAGAGTGGGCCCAGGACTGAGCCCTGTGGGACACCACTTGTGACAGGCTTTGAGTCTGACATGGAGCCAGCAACTCTGACCCTGTGGGTTCTGTCACTCAGCCAGTTTGCAACCCATCTTGTGATGTATGGGTTAACATTTAAGCTGATGAGTTTTTCAATGATACCCAAGTGGGGTATTGTATCGAAGGCCTTAGCCAGATCGAGGTAGGCTGTATGGACTTGCCTTTCCCTCGTCAATGGCTTTAGTGACCGTTTCGAAGAAGTCAACCAAGTTTAAAAGGCATGATCTGCCTTTGACAAAGCCAAACTGGGTTGGATCCAAAGTCTGCAAATTCCCTATGTCTTTATTTATGAGGTCCATTATGATCCTCTCCATGGCTTTGCAGATAAGGCTTGTCAAGCTAATGGGACGGTAATTTCCAGGGTCAGTGGAGGCACCGCCTTTGTGAAGTGGGACCACAGTTGCAGTGCGCCACTCCCTGGGTACGTATCCAGAGGTAAGACTTTGATTAAACAGCTGTCCTAGCTGTGGGTTTAATTCCTCATTGAGTTCGTGGAGCACACAGCCAGGGACACCATCAGGTCCCATGGATGCTGTGTTTTTTGCTTTGGAGAGAGCAGTTCTCACTTGGGCGCTGGAGATGTTTGGGGGGCTGCAATCGTTTGGTATAGATATCTCTCCTTTTGGGGGGGAGAAGTTTGCACTGAACCTGTCAGCCAGTATGTTGGCAATGTCTGTAGGATCAGTAATCTTCACATCATTTTGAACTAGTTCTGAGCATATCTGGGAGTTTCCTCCTAGGTTTCTAACATAGCTAAAGAAGGCCTTATGATTGTCTTTTGAGTCTTTAGCTATTTTCTCTCGAAATTTGCTTTGGATGATTTTATGAGAGCTCTTAGTTTTTACTTACAGTGATCAAGGGTGTCTTACCTTTTAAGGATTTTGCTCTATCTTGTAGTAGCTTCCTCCTTTTATTGTAGAGTTTGTTTATGGCTGGGGTCCACCAGACTGGACGCTTGCCTTTGGTACTAAGAGTCTTTGTTTTGTTTGGGATTGCCTTATCCATGCAGTCCTGCAGGTGCTGGTAGAAGGTGTTTGTAAGTGATTCAGCGGCTTGAGTACTGTTTTCTGCGGCTCGGGGCCTTAAAGGAGACCACACTAGTCTTTAGAAGTGTGAAGTCGGCTTTTGAGAAGTTTTTACTGTGGTCTTTTTATTTCAGGTGGGGGTGGGATGAGGACCTCCAGCGAGATTAGTTTGTGATCTGATCTCACCAGTGAGGGGTATACTTCCGGTGTTGAACATTGTGCTCCCATGTTCGTGATGATGAGATCAAGTATGTTATCTCCTCTTGTGGGGATGGTGACTAGTTGTTCCATGGCATTTGAGTTTATGAATTCCAGGAACTTTTGGGCTAGGGTGTTTGGGCTTGAGTAGTGTTCCCAGTCTATATTAGGGTAATTGAAGTCACCTAGTATGATGGTGTTTGGTGATACATTTATCCCTCTAGTGTTTTCAGGAAGGCCATGTGAGGTTCCTGAGTTTGTGAGGGTGGCCTGTAACATGCTACAATTTGCAGAGCAGTCTTGCCTATGGTTAATTGCACCTGGATGGTCTCCGATGCATCGTCGTTGCCACCAGTCTTGAGGTGTGGGTGTCCTTGATGAATATGGATACCCCTCCTTTCTTGGTATTGTCCGGATTTTGGGGCGGAACGCATGATATGAGGTAAAACCTGATAGCTGGGGTGCTCTCAGGAGCCTTGAACCAGGTTTCTGTCACAGCACAGACATCGATGTTCTCCATACTGAGAAGGGCCTCGAGTGCGTGCATTTTGAGATTTAGACTTCTGGCATTGAGCAGCATTACCCTTAGTTTTTTCCTTTTTGTGTTCTAGGGTGGTAGGTTTAGAATTTGAGCCTTGCCTAAAAAGGCACTATGGGGTGGCAAGAGCCTTTGCCAATATCCGAATCCCAGGGTGACAGGTGCAAGCCGTCCCTTGAAGCAGAGTGGCTTGTCCAGCATGTCATCCCAGGCAGACAGATACTGGATCCCCTTTGAATGACACCAGTGTTTAAGCCAATTGTTAAAGCTGATCATCTTATCTCTGTATTGTGGCATCACTCTTGGTGAAGGTAGGATACTGCTCAAGGTCAGGGTCATACCTGCCTGGGCTACATAATCAGAGAGCTCCTCAATGTCTCTTTTCATGTAGTCCAAGGAGGTGCGTCTCAGGTCGTTTACACCAGCGTGGACAATGACTGAGTCATATTTGTACTTGCTGTTGAGAGACCTGAGTGCTTGCGTTATGTGGCGGATTCTAGCGCCCGACAGGCAGCTTACTGTGACCTTCTCCTTACTCAGTCTGGTGAGCGGGACGTCAGTGTGTCTGACTATGGAGTCACCAATGACTAGTGTGTCTGGCATTGTGTTTGGCCTTAAGGGCTGTGACTGTTTGACACTCTGACTGTGAGGTCTATGTGTTGCAGGTGTTGTGTTCTGAGGTGGTGGTTGTTTGGGTGTCTGCTTTGGTGGCCTCTGCTGTTTTGGTAGATTTTTGATCAGAGCCTCCGAGTATGTCTTTGTGTGTTTATGTGTATGATTTGAGGTTGTAATGGTGCTATGTGAGACTGGGTCTATGGTGTGTGTGGTAACCTTCTCCTCCTGACTGGTCTTGCCAGTCCTATGTTGAGAGAGCTCAGCCTCCAGTTTGGCCGTATAGTTGCATCTCTCGCATGTATTTGTGTTTTGTGGGAGGAGGAGTGGGTTGTCTGTGTACATGAGGCAATTGCGACATTGCCTCAGTATTCCCAGGTTCACCAGCTGAGCAGGAGAGGACACTAGCAACTGATCCCTCGACATGCTAGAAGGATAGACAAAAACTTTAAAAAAGATTCAGGGGGACGTGGGTGACAGAGAAATGGGGGGTTACCTTTTTGGGGTACTATCTATGACAAGAGTGCCGTATCAAGGTAATAAGTACTGTAGGAGCAAGTGCTAGGTTTAACAGATAGAGAATAGTGATGAAGTTAACACTTCTTTAATGAAAGCGCTCACGTTTTGTTTTTCTTGTGGTTTCCAGCATTTTTATTTATTTTGTTTGTTTTGCTGTTTTTGTTTCTCTGTAAATCCCTATCTCATCAGGTGGTGGCCAACTGGCTCACCGATAGGACCCACAAGGTTAAAATAGGTGCCTCCACCTCCGACAGCAGACCTGTCACTAGTGGTGTTCCCCAGGGATCTGTCCTGGGACCCCTACTGTTTGGCATCTACTCCTCAGAGGCCCAGGCAAAGGCAAAAGCTCTGTGGCTGACCAAGTTTACGGATGACTGTAAGTCGGGTACTGTCATTGACTCCTCAAATGATGTTAACATACTACAAGAGGCCGGGTCTCACAGCAACAAATGACTGATGACAAAGTCATGGCCTTAAGTTAAAAGCAAAAAAATGTATTATCATACCATTCCGCAGAAACATGGCCCCCACTGATTACCACATCAATGGCAACCCCCTAAGCACATAACCTGTGGTGAGAGACGTGGGTATACATTCAACTATCATGTATCATGTAGCGCAGTGGTCAGAAAAACCTTATACCTGGTTCATCTCATACATAAAGAGGTTACATCCAGAAAAAAGGAGGTTATTACCTCTCTGTACTCCTCCCTAATTAGGCCAATAATGGAGTACAACGCCCAGTTTGGTATGCACCTCTCCAAACATCTGCACCAGCTGGAAAGGCCATAGAAATACCTCACAAAGAGAATCCATGGCCTTCAACACATGTCCTATGTGGACAGGCTCAAATCACTAACACTCTACTCTTTAGCATACAGATTGCTCAGAGGTGATCTGTGTCTCACCTACAAGGCAATATTGGATCCTACCCTGCTAGAGATGGTCCATATCCATAAGTCTAACTCCTCGCACATTACCCACTCGAAAGACTAAAATCTAATATGTGACATTAACAAAACCTGCTGGAGAGACATATTTGTCTCCCAGAGGCTTCCCCATGAATAGACTTCTCATACACGTTAAACAGAGAATGTCACTGACCCTCTTCAAGTGCAACCTTGATGAGCGGATGGGAAACTACAAATTTGCCTGAGGGGCTCTACCTGTGTACCTCAATGACAGGGGTGACAGGTGCTGACTGAGGTTTCTTTTTTAGGGATAAACTCTTGGCTTGTAAGAGCCCCAGGGCCATTAACCTAGTAACCTCCTATGATCCTAAAAGTGGTAGATATGGATCAATGTGGTTTTGTGGAGGGGAGGCAAACATCTGACATTAACAGAACACTGAAGATCCAGAAGGAAGCAGACTGTAAGAAAATACCATCGTTGTTGGTTGGTCTTGATGCAGAGGAAGCATTTGACAGAGTAAGCTGGGACTTTACGAGCAGAACAATGGAAGAATTTGTATTTCCTGAAAAAATTATAAGGTTGAACAGGAGGATATATGAGGGATCGGAGGGAAAAATTAAAGTGGGTAGGTTCCTCTGTGATAATTTCTGCCTGAGGAGAGGAACCAGGCAGGGCTGTCCTCTTTCCCCTTTGTTATTTGCATTATATTGACAACCACTGGCAAAGAAAATAAGGGACTCAGAAATTCAAATATATAATTGGTATGTTAGTCAAGAAAAGCTGGCTCTATTTGCAGATGATATTATTTTATACCTAGCAAAACCAGAAACAGACATTGCAATGTTGTGGAACATTTTTAGACAGTTTCAAATCTTTTTGGGATACAATATTAATGAAGCTAAAACACAGACAATAGCGGTAAATTATGTACCCACACAATGATTAGTTCAGCAATACCCATATTTATGAGGACATGATACATATTTAGGAGTATAGATTAAAAATATTCTGGTGTGGCAGCTAATGATATGTGGGAAGTGACTAAACAAAAGATAATACAAAAACTGAGAAAATGGAAATTTTATTATATGGATATGGATAGTAAGATACAATCAGTCAAAATGTTTCAGTCCCTTTAGTCTTATACATAGGTCAGGCATATTTTTATCAACCAAAAGAGAAGTTGTGGATAGCAATTAATAAAGAGCTGAAGGACTTTATCTGGGAGGGGAAGAAGGCAAGAGTCAAATGGGATAAGTGATTCTTCCAGTAGAACAGGGCAGATTGGGAGTACCCAACTTGAAGGAGTATTTCAGAGCTACACAGTTAAGAGTCCTATACATAGCACAAGCAGAAAACTATAATTCAAAGTGGAAAGGGATGATGTGGAAGCTCAAGGAACAAGAAGAGACTGGGATTTTGGATGCAGGCCTTTAAGGAAAATAATAATCATGCAGAATATTATAACCATAAAGTAGAATCTGCCGACAGGGATAACTGCAATTAGGGATAAAGACAATAGGCAAGAGGGAACTGGAATTTGTTGGAGAAAACTGGCAAAGGAACCAAGGTATTGGGAGCAAATAACTAGAGAGGGAAAGGTAACAGAATGGGAAGAGGCAAAGAATTTATTTGGACTGCAGATTACAGATTGCCTTCCCTATCAAGGATTGTTATCAGAGTATAGGCAGACAGAATGAAATAGGGGGTCCTAAATGACAGACCAGCACTGGTGGAGTTTTAATAGAATCTAGAAAAGAAGCTGCCATTAAAAAAAGGAATAATTAGTAGAGCATATAAAATATTGCATGATAACTATAAGAATCAATCAGAGGAGGTTAAAAAGGATTAGGAAGAGAGACTGGATAAGCAATTCACAACGAAACAATGTGAGGATATATGTATGTCTCCCAAATATGAAACAAAATATAGAAGATTTAGGATTTTTGCTTGGAAATATTTACACAGATATTTTTATAGCCCAAGTAGACTCCAGATAATTTTTCCTCAGGTAGACACCAAATGCTGGAGGTGTGACAGGGAAGAAAGAGTTACATGGGAACATATTTTCTGGGAGGTGGTAGTGCGGTGGTTTGGCAGACTTTAAGGATTCCCTGAGGGATGCACTGTCGGAGATGCTGGGTGGGCAGATTGCTGTGACAAGGGAGATGATTTTTCTGAGTACCATTAAATTGTCCTACTACGGGTTGTTTTCTGGTCAATTCTTTAAGAGGTATTTGTGTTTTATATGATCTTGATTTACCTCAATCCAAGTCAAATAAGAGCAGCTTTAAGTCCAACTGAGTCATTTCTCTTTTACTTTCCGCTGATCTCCATTAAAGCACATGCTTTTTTGTGTAGTCTCTCACACAGTCTTCACTGTCTTGGCTCACTAGCTGCACATAAAAAGCTGCTGACCAAAAATCGGTATTTCTTGGTGTCTTATTACTTAAGTTGGAAATTAGGTATTTTCTCCAAAATACTTAACAGCTGGCAGTTATGCACCTGTAGTCCAAGGAAAGAGGAATTAAGCATGGGACCCTACTAGGACAAACTGGTTCAAGTGGCCTAAGGCCAGCTGTGACTCCAATGTCAACCTGCATGACCGCCCCTCCTGATGGTTCTAACCCTATGGGATGTGAAGTGACCCCTAAGGAACGAATGAGCTTGAGTCAGATAGGGAGTGGTTTGATGATTAGCAGATGGAGTGCACAAAAAAACACACAGAAAACTTGTTTAAAAATGTATGGGGTTTAGGGGGACCATACAAAGCCAAATTCTAGTTTTGATCTTGCAAAGTTATCAAAAAGAAGGATACTACACATGCTTCCATTGCTGTACTAATTCTGAAAATGTAAGCTGCTCCCCGGGATGAATTTCAACATGTTATGTTTACTATGCTACAATTTTGAAGTATTTACTCCTCCTCGACCACATGCACATGATTTTCAACATCATCTAATGCATAAACATGGAAGAAACCAGATAGTCTAAATGTAAATCACAGCATATTCATTCACCATTTACATATTTACCTTAAAGATTATACTCTTTATGACACTATGTACACCTTAAAAAACAAAACAATATAATTATCTCCTTCTGTAAACAAATACGTCTGATATCACTGCTGTTAGAACATTTACAGCTTTTGTTTTATCCAAAGTACTGTGGGTTACACTTCCAGGACAAAGCCATGAGATATGCCTTTAGTAAAGAAAGTACTTTCAGCCATTTAGTCCTATTTTGAATTTCCAACTCCCATCAATTAACTGCTAATAAATCCAAACTTTTATGAATCTGTTTATCCTTATTATCTACCAGATGTTTCAACAATCAATTGTGACTGTGATTTATAGTACCAAATGCCTTATTGAAGTCCAGATTGAAAAAAAAATCCACCTGGATGTCCTATCTACTAATGCACTGCAAATGAGTAAGATTTTCCTGTAGGTCCGCAAACAACTGGTTCTATAGTCCAATTCTCTTCCAGACTACTGTATATTTAAGATAGCTGAAACATAACCTACCAAGTATATTTCACACCGGTTGTCTCACTGCCTTAATACCTCTGTTTGCAATCTCATCACTCGCTGGGGAACTGTTCACTCTTAAATAACGTCACCAAGCGACCTTGTGTGATCAGGTAATGTCCAACATGGATTCCTATAAAGTTGCTCAACAACACCACTTTTACAGTCAAACACTAGACAAGTGGCTCAAAGATAAGCCCACCACAACCTTTGTGTTGGCTAAAGTATTTCCATCATGTAAGACAAAGGTATGTTGTCCTATCCCCCCCTCTAAACATGTTCCTTACAAAAGCACAAAAAGCCTTCTTTCATTCCGTGTTGTTTGACAATTTGAAATTCTGATAACTTCCTCTTACTTATTGCTTCCTTATTCCTCTACTTAACAGTTTACACTGGAAGTGAAGTTCTGATGTTTTCTTGCTGTCCGCCTTTAACAGGTCCTGTATTTTTGTCAATTTCTATTTATACACTTTTTAAAGATCTCTCTGTAATATTATTTGTAACTCTGATCACCCTATATTATATATACTTCTCTGTCTCATTCAGAAAATGTGCTAGTCTTCTTCATATGTTTAACACCCTTCCACACAGACTCACGGGTCATGATACTGCACTTTTATAATCTCCAAGATCAAGAAAACATGTGCTTCTTTCTGTACTTCTACCAGCCTGTCTCCCAACTTATTACAATAAATTACTTTTTATATGGATCTTTAACCACTGTATGGTTAATCCAAGCCAGCAGAGGCAATATAATAGTCACTCCACCAAATTTCTTACTAGTAAATACTACATCTAAAATGCATCCCTCCTATAGTATGCTCTAGTTTAATTGCCTTTTCTTCAAATAGATATCCTGAAAGCTAGAAACCAAGATCTTGACTTTCATTCTAGTTTTACACCATTTACCCAACAGAAGATTAAAGCTGCACTGCATTATGATCTTACTTTTCTGCACAGTTCCATGTAGAAAAATGTGTTACAATATCGAACTCATCAAGTGATGCCTCTTTTTGTCTAACATAACCCCCTGACACCCTATGTGGACAACTCAGCAGTGTTATAACCTAAGAGCCTGTCTTGATCTACTCTCTGTCTAACTCTGTCCCCTTTAAATGTACATCTTCAGATATCTGCCAGAAATTATGAGCAATAATGTACTGCATGCAGCTTAAAGGCATAGGCCTCAACATGCATACAAAAACTGTAACAGACAAAATATCACAAAGTAATAAACCAATACAAGTCAATGCAGTAGACATCTAAGCGACATTATAATCTACTATGAAGTTCAAAACTTGCCTTGCAGGTCTACCAACAGATGCTAAGCATCTTGTCACTAATCGTAGACTTATTCTGCCGAGGACCTACTACTGCAACCACAATCCTTCACAGTATCCTTTTGTTCTATAGCATATACAACAGTCTGTTGCTTATTATAGTTCTCCAACTCAGCATTTAGCCAACCTTAAAACTGATAAAGGGACAATGAGGTCAGCACACTTATCCAGTCAACAAATAATAAGCTATATGCCATTTATAACAGCAGAAGGAACTATCCAGGTTTTTTGGAGGGATGGGGTGAATATATACAAAATGTTTGGCTACATAATCACACTAAAGAGTGGTACTGAAAGCAGAAGGAGTTGGCAGTGAACTGTTTGGAAGACCCACAAACCCTGCATTCAACAGATACTTAGCCAGCTTATTAGTTCAAGTACTTATTAAAGATGGGTATTTTTTATAGGAAGGAGATCCCAGCCTTTCACTGCAGTGCCATATGGTCGCTATAACCTTACTTCCTTTCCACCACAGAGATGTGAATCCCTTTAAGTCCAATGAACAATTATTTCATAGTTTTTACTTGCATGTTACTTAAGGTCAATCTGTTTATGCCAGAAAGAGATGAAATCATAGTTATCCTGTGAATAAGAGAATTATGCCATTAAAAGTCCTGAATCCTGGATACCATGGATATATTTCCTATTTCCTATATACTTGTCCAATTTAAGTTTAAATGTATCCATGCTTTCTGATTTCCTAATCCCAAGAGGTAGTTTATTACAACACCTGAGTAAAGTTGGACTTAAATACCCATCTCTATCTCTCCGACATGTTCTATTCTCTGTTGTAAATACTGGTCCCCTATTCTATAGTCTTACTGTCTTGCATTTTAATAGTTACACCAATTTCATTTTGAAGCTCTACATCTAAAATTAATCTAATGGCCAAACATAGTTTTCCTCTCAACAACCTGTAGAGTATGCTATATATGGGTCTATATTAGAACACCGAAGTTTCAAAACTTCGAGTGTTCTTATATCGAACCCTAGTCATCGAAAATTTAAAACATCAAACATACAGAACAGCGAATTTCTTCCTAGGGAAAAAAAGTGCTGTTCAAAAACACATACACACAACACAAGCACACCAAACAAACAGCAATCCACACACATACACCTAACCCTACACTAAACTATACATACACCACTAACTATCCACTTACCTTAACCCAAACCCTAACCCTAAGGTCCATTACTATCGCACAGTCACCTCACCCGCACCCTAACCCTCACATCAACACAATCGCACATTTACCTGACCTGTGCCCTAACCCTAACTCACCTAACCCGCCCTAACCCTCACATCCACACAATCGCACACTTACCTGAACCCGACCCGTAACTTTCCACCACAGCGCTGAAAATACAGAAGCAACAGAAATGGACAACCAAATTCATTCCCTAGGTTTTCTGTTTCTTCAATATTTTCAGCATTCGCTGAAAATGGGTCGATATTAGAATACTCAAAATTTTGAAACTTCGATGTTCTAATATAGACCCCTATATATATTCAGTTGTTTTATTTATTTACTGACATTTGATTACTGGGAAAGTCTGACTGGCTAGGAGCCCATTTTCAGCAATGGCCCACAGAGAAAACCTCCAAAGTATTACAAAACATTTTAAGAATAATAATTTTATAGTCTTTAAAAAATAGAAAAACAACTGCAGTTTAAGTAATTACACCAAATTAGACATAATATGAAAACAGTAGTTAAGAATAGATTCAAGTTATATGACAATGATTTCATGGTTAGAGAACGTTCAGCCAGTTTATAAAGAAATTAAAGGTAAGTTAATATAATACAAACAGGAACTGCGATATGAAGTAAGAGAAAAACAGGCTTATGGTATATTTAGAGAGACAGCCAGGGGAAAGAAATTGATAGAAGTAAGGAAATGAGTGAAGAAGGGAGAGTTACGAGATGTAGGTATGAAGAGGTATTTGTCTACATTCAGGGATACTGTTTATCCTGGTGTTGGCCAGCTTTCAGCTAGGAAGTCTTTCAGAATGGTTTTGAAAGAAGGGAGGGAGGGTACTGACCTAATGGGTACAGGTAAGGAGTTCCAGGCCTTAGCAACATGGTAAGAGTACAGAACAATGTCCAGCAGACCTGATAGGTTTGTGGACAGATGAAGTCTTCGTTCATTAGATCATAATGACTGATTAGGAACACAGTTGTGCAGAATCTTATTTAATGCTGTACAAGTAGATGGATTCTGGATAACTTTACAAGTGGTAAGAAGTTGTGTATATGTTTGTTGATGGGGTAGTTCTTACCAATTTAGGCTTTTTAGTGCTATACAGTGGTGAGCTGTGAATGAGGCATTTGAGGCAAATTTAGCAACTTTGTTATAATATTGGGTTCAGGTCACCCCACAGATTTTCTATTGGATTTAGGTCTAAGCTCTGGCTGGACCATTCCAAAACTTTAATTTTCTTCTGGTGAAGCCATTCCTTTGTTGATTTGTATGCATGCTTGGGGTCACTGCCATGCTGAAAGGTGAAATTCCTCATCTTCAGCTTTCTAGCAGACACCTGAAGGTTTTGGGCCAAAAGTGACTGGTATTTGGAACTGTTCATAATTCCCTCCACCTTGACTAAAGCCCCAGTTCCAGCTGAAGAAAAGCAACAACAAAGCATGATACTGCCACCACCATGCTTCACTGGGGATGGTGTTCTTTTGGTGATGCAAAGTGTTGTTTTTGAGCCAAATGTACCTTTTGGAATTGTGGCCAAAAAGTTCAACCTTGGTCTCATCAGACCATAACACATTTTCTCACATGCTTTTGGGAGACGATGTATTATTTTGCAAATTTTAGTCAGGCCAGGATATTTTTCTGTATAAGAAAAGGCTTCCGCCTTGCAACCCTACCCCATAGCCCAGACATATGGAGAATATGGGAGATTGTTGTCACATGTAGTACACAACCAGTACTTGCCAGAAATTCCTGCAGCTCCTTCAGTGTTGCTGTAGGTCTCTTGGCAGCCTCCCTCACCAGTTTTCATCTTGTCTTTTCATCAATTTTGGAGGAACGTCCAGTTCTTTGCAATGTCACTGTTGTCTCATATTTTCTCCACTTTTTGATGATTGTCTTCACTGTGTTTCATGGTATATCCAATGCTGTGGAAATTTTTTTGTACCCTTCTCTTGACTGATACCTTTCAACAATGAGATCCCTTTGATGTTTTGTAAGCTCTCTGCGAATCATGGCTTTTGCTGTAGCAGGCAATTGAGTATATGTCAAGAAAATCCTACTAGGACAGCTGAACTTTATTTGGGGTTAATCAGCCTCTATTTGATGGCAGGTGTGTACCCAAGAAGACTGAATGCTGTAATTAAATCAAAAGGTACTTCAACAAAGTATTAGTTTAAGGGTGCGCACACTTATGCAACCAGCTTATTGTACGTTTTTTTATTTTTTCCCCAAATAGATTTGTTTGTTTTTCAATTGAATTGTACAGGTTATAGGTCACATTAAAGATGGGAAAAGTTTTGAAATTATTTATTGTGGTCTAATTTTTTTTATATCACAAAAACCTGGCATTTTAACAGGGGTGTATAAACTTTTTATATCCACTGTATATCTCCTCTGCAATGATTCTAACATGTTAAAATCAGCAATGATTAAGTGACAAAAAAATAATTTATATTCTATTATAAAGTACACAACTGAAATGGGTCTATATTAATTCATCAAAGGGTCGAATCATCAAACTACCCACATCCCTCCCGCTAATTATATATACAAACTCCGAGATCCCACTACAGTGGGCAAAGGTCAAATTTCCTGATCCTCACCGTAATGCCATCTCAGTCAGAACAGTTCGCCGAACAGTATATTGTATAAAATGGCATTCAATGATCCAATACTTCGATGAATTAATAGGGAACCAAATGAAATATACAAAATCTCTTGATGCAACATTTGTTAGTATTAACCCAATTTGCAACATGGTTCTTGCCTTTATCTCAGTAAAGTGTTATTTTATAGTCAGCACAGGTCTAACTGCAACACCAAGATTCTTAATATAACAATCCACTTCAAGATGCCAGTGATCTACCTGTATACCAGCATTTACAATTACACAAGTGTAACAACTTTATATTTATTCATATTAAACTAATTTGGGCCCAATCTTCTAAATCTTTCAATTATTTATTTTTCTAAATCTTTCAATTATCTATTCAGAACTTCAATATCTGAAATGTTCTTCACTACGGCTCTTACCCTGCAGTCATCAGCATACTTTGAGATCCAGAAATCAGTTATGTAGCTGGCATAGTTGAGAGGACCAAACTAAACAACGTAGGCCCCAAAACAGAGCCTTGAGGAAGTCCAGAAGTGTTGTTTTGGGATCTATATTGAAACACTGAATGCTGAAAACAGTGAACAATTTTTCATCGACACATTTTCAGTGAAAGCTGAAAATGTCGAAACCACAGAACAGCAATTTCTTTCCTAGGGAAAGAAATTGCTGTTCCAACTAAAAAAAAAAAAAAAAACATTAAACACTTCCAACTACCCTAACCCTAATTGTACGCCCCCAAAAGAAACAGTAAACAACTGAATACACATACGCACATAACAAAACCATACATCTAACAGAAAAAAAGTAAACATTTTAAAACATATGCACTTACCTTAACCCGCACCCTAACCCTAAGGTCGGTAACTCTTGCACATTTACGTAAATGGTTCCAAACACATACACACTTACCTTAACCCTAATTCTACCCCCCCAAAACAAAAGTAAACAGCTGAAAACACATACACACGTAACTCAACCATACATCTAATGCAAAAAAAAAAACCAGTAAACAATTTCATACATATGCACTTACCTTAACCTGCACCCTAACCCTAAGGTCAGTAACTGTTGCACATTCACGCTCGGGAGCTATACCGGACAAGGGACCACACTACAGTGCAGAACAATGAAGCGGTCAAGCGACTTCTTTCCCAGGGAAAGAATTCGCTGAATAGCCGCTTCACTGTTTTGCCTGTTTGCTCTTTATGTGTCAACGAAAACGCATTCGACAAAATGCGTTTTCGTCATTCTAACAGGAACACGTTGTTTTGCCATGTAGAATTCGTACCATACAGTGAGGCACATTGCTTCCTATGTTTTAGCCAACTATTAATCCATTTCACAATTTTAACCAAACACTCTACAATCTGACTGTGCAGCAGATTGTTGTATGCTTTGGAAAGTAAACCACTATGTATTGCTTTTTCTGGTAATGCAAGGATAGATTCTCATCAAAAGATACAGTGGATGTTACGGTTGAACATCCCTTAATAAAATAGTGTTGTGCGTTATCTGGGTGAATACAATACTTGCTGTCCTCCATTAGCAGTTGTTGCACACATCTTTCAAAATACTTACACACACTGGAAGATAAATTAATAAGTCTGTGAGTAAATCCTTCCTGTCTGTTTGCCGCTTTATAAATAAGAGTAACATTAGTTGAGATAATACTTAAAAATTCCACTGAAATATTACCTGGACCACTTGAAAATGTTCTTTTAACTTTACTTACAGCACAGATTATACCTTTCATGTGTATGCACAATACAGTACTACCGGTTACCTCACTGAGAATAGGAAAATTATGAACTTTGATAATATAGCTTATGTGGGCAAAGTACAAGTTAAGTTTTTCTGCAATATCAACTGGATATATTATTTAAGTACTATTAACCCTATGGGAACCTTGTCTAGGCTGCTTTTCAACCTTTAGCCCTAGTCTCATCTGTCTCAAGACTGCATTTAAATATTTTTACAGCAAAGTGTTAGATGAGTCTTGTATAATTTAAATAACCTTCTTTTTCTGTTCAACAGTCTTTTTCAATTGCTCTCCAAATATTATTTCTGGAGTCCGTTTTAACAAAGAACTTTGTTCTAGGAGTTAAGCTAACCTTTCTGACCCTGTACAAAAGAAAATGTCAAAAACAGGTCTGGAGCCTCCCAGCTACTGTGCATGTATGCACTTAACTGGCTTTTACTCTTCCTAATTGGTTTCCTACTCCTCTATCTCCACCCACTTCCACATTCCCACTACCATCACTGGTAGTACTTTTACAGACAGCACGCATCTCCCAAAAATCAACAAAATATTTACATAGAGCATTCACTCTACACCTCTCAACTGTCCAGATTTTTGCCTCCTATTTTGTTCTGTTTCTTATAAAATTGTGGTTTTCTACCAATTCATTTTCAAATCATTGAGTACTGAAGTCAGACAATAACGGCTACCATTTGAGTTACAGACTTCAAACCCTTCAGAAAATTCATGCTAATACAAAACACATTATTCTATCAACTTTTTAAATATTGCTCTGACAAACTCAGAAAGTGTCCCTATTTTTGGAATCCTTTGTCCCCCCATTATTTATGACTTTGTCCAGATTTCTTGCTCTTACAGACTGAGTGGTATGATCCTCTCTATCTGCAAAAGGACACCATTAATTAATACTTAAAAAGATAAAGAATAGAAAAAATACATACTGAATATACAATTACAACCATATACAACTTTAATATAACAAATGCTCAAAATTATATAGTTACATGACCATGCTATTGAACACTATACTACTCAGTCTCTTCTTATTCTCTCTTACCTTCTAAGTAATAGTGATCAGCTACCATGTTATCCATTCAAGACTGTCAACGTATCACACTCCTCACAGCCCTACTACTATTACACACCAACTCCAAGGTTGCACCCATCACAAGGAAAGCAGAAATCCCTGATACACTGACAGTTCAACCACTCAGAGAAAAACCTGACAGTTGCACATCAGGGATCGCACAAATGAGTATGAATCAATAATGTTTTGTGGACAAGGCTCCCCAACAACACAACTACCCACATATTCTACAACTCTCTCTTTCTCATCAACCATTATATAAAAACATGCCAATGACCATTCTAATGAACTCCACATCTCCACAAAATGTTAACAAAAATTTTCAGAAAGTAAACCTTGTCTCTAAGCAACACATACTTAGCAAATAAATAATTCTCTTATGCTGTGGTGGCATAAAACCAGACTCAGGACTACATTAAATAAAACACTCCCAAAAGAGAAGCAGAGCCATAATTTCTGAAAAAAATGCATTGGGCCTAACAATTACCAATGTAATTTGCAATTAAGTTCAAACATTACACATATGGCTATAGATTAGCAAAGTACAGTTTTGTACCTACCATAAATGTAGATGTTCGAGTGTAAACACTGCTGCAGTCATTACACTTGGGTTATCCTGCCGTCAGGCGGTTCCCCAGTCGGCCTGAGTTCCAAAGTCTTGGTCCGGAGTCGGTTGCTGTCGCCTCATCCCTGACGTCAGTGCGACAGGGGTATATAAGATGCAGCCGATGCCATTTTCTTCAGTTTTTCTTGCCCCAGATGACAGGTGCCCCCAAATAGGTAGGCAATTCAAATTGCTAGTAAAATATACAAAAGAAAAGCAAACAACCATTTTTAGTTACCAGCAAGTACTCCGCATAGGTAATAATGGGTAGAGGACTTCAGTACGTACCAGAAAGTAAGAGGGGAAGGAGGGACGGTAACCTGGACTGCAGCAGTGTTTACACTCAAACATCTACATTTATGGTAGGTACAAAACTGTACTATGTTCATTGTGTTACACTGCTGCAGTCATTACACTTGGGTGGAATCCCAAAGCTGAGGTAGGGAGGCTGGATATACAAGGCATTAGGGGTGGCTATAAGGCCCTGCAGCACAGCAGTGGTGAAGACAGCTCTGGATTTGGAGTATAAAGGCAAATAGTAATGTCTGGCGAAGGTATGCACAGAACTCCATGTTGCTGCTTCCAAGATATCCTTGGTAGGTACTACTCTGAGGTAGGCAGTTGAAGTGGCTGTTGCCCTGGTGGAGTGAGATCTAATGCTGCTAGGTACAGGTTTCCCATGGTGGGTATAGCAGAAACGTATACAGTGTCCTATCCATTTTGAAATAGTCTGCTTTGAAATGGGTTTTCCCTGTGCTCCTGCAGCTTCCGCTACCAATAATTGCTCAGATTTTCTGAAAGCTTTGGTTTTGTCCAAGTAGAAGCGTAACTGCCTGTGAATGTCCAAAGAATGTAGCAGTCTCTCCCCTTTGTTCTGTGGTTTTGGATAAAAAGTTGGCAAGTGAATAGTTTGGTTTAGAGCCACACTTGATACCACCTTTGGCATAAACGTAGGGTTAGTTCTTAAAGACACCCTGTCCTGGTGGAAGATGAGGAAAGGTTCCACTGCCATTAGTGCCTGTAATTCTGAAACTCTTCGTGCTGATGTTATTGCCAGTAGCAGAGCAGTTTTCCAAGAGATGTATTTTAATTCTGCTGTGTTAGCTGGCTCAAAAGGAGGTAAAGTTAATTTTTCCAAAACAAAGTTGAGGTCCCAAGTTGGTGTAGGTGCTCTATGGGGTGGTCTCATGTTTTTAGCCCCTCTGAGGTACTGTTTGAGCAAAGGATTAGAAAAAATTGGTGGATCCGTGTTGTAATGAGAAGAAATGGCTGAGGCGTGGATCTTGATGTATGAGAAGGAGAGGCCCTTGTCCAGCATCTCAGTTAGGTATTGAAGTATCTGAGGAATGTTTGGGACAAGAGGGTCAAGGCTGTGCGCTTGGTTCCAGGCACAGAATCTCTTCCATTTATCCGTGTAGGCTTTCCTGGTGCTAGGCCTTCTGGCCTCCAGAATGACATCCATAACAGCTTTGGAGAGAGGCATTGCTTGCTTGACTAATGAATTTTCCATGCAGCTAGATTTAAGGTCTTTAGCTGGCTGTGAAGTATCTGATTGTTGTGCTGTGTCAACAACTGTGGGATTTGAGGCAAAATCCAGTGTGGTTCTTGTGCTAAGTTCTTTAAGATTGGGTACCAGTGCTGGCGTGGCCAGTCTGGTGCAATCAGGCTCTTCTTGCCTGGCTTTTATGAGTACCTTTGGAAGGAGAGGTAAAGGAGGGAAAGCGTATACTTGTAGGTTTTTCCAGCTGAATGAGAGGGCATCCACTTTCCATGCTTGTGGATGGTAACTCCTTGTGCAGAATTTCTGTAATTGGCAGTTCATTGGGGATGCAAATATGTCCGGGCTCCACCATTTTTGTGTTATCATTCTAAATATTTGTGGGTTCAATTCCAATTCGTGGGGGTCCATGATGTTTCTGCTTAGGTCGTCTGCCAGTGTGTTTTTCTCTCCTGGCAGGAATTGTGCTTGCAGATGAACTTGGTAGTTACAGCTGTGTTCCACAAAGTCATGGCTCGTCTGCAGAGGGGGTAGGAGTGTGTGCCCCCTTGCTTGTTTATGTACCACATAACTGTGGTGTTGTCTGTCTTTAGTAGTAGTTGTCCTGGATGCAGCAGGTCCTTGAAAGATATAATTGCATTTTGTACAGCTAGCATCTCTTTTTGATTGATGTGGAGATGTCTTTGCTCTGTGGGCCACTCGCCTTGAATACATTTTCCTGCCATGTGTGCTCCCCAGGTGTAATCCGATGCCATCTGTTGTCAGTGTTTGCCTGGCTGTGGGTTGAATAAAAGGCTGTCCCTTGTTGAGGTGACAAGCTTGAGCCCACCATCGAAACTCCTGTTGAAGGCAAGGAATTAGTGGTATAACTGTTTCCAAACTTTGACAGTGTTGAGACCATACACTCTTTAGGTACCACTGTAGTTTCCTCATATGCAGTCTGGCATATGGAATTAGTAGTATGCAAGATGCCATATAGCCCAAGGCCTGCAGAATTTTTCTTGCAGGGAGTTAGGTCTTTGTTGCCATTAAATGAAAGTATTGAGTCAGTTGTCCTTGCTTGTCTGGCGTGAGATAAGCCATCTGGGCCATTGTGTTCAAGCTGGCACCCAGGAATATTATCTGTTGTGAGGGCACTAGTTTTGATTTCGTTTCGTTTACTGTATACCCCAGGCAACTTAATAACTTTTTTACGTACGCCAGATGCTTTAGAAGAATGTCCTTGCTCTCTGCTTGAATCAGGCAGTCGTCCAGGTATGGATAAATTTGAATTCCTTTTTGCCTGCAAAATGCAATTACTGGTGCCAGGCACTTTGTGAAGACCCTGGGCGCAGCAGATAAGCCAAAGGGCAGTGCAGAGAATTGATAGTGCATTGAACCAGCTAGAAATCTGAGGTATCTTCTGCAGTTTTGTCTGATAGGGACATGCAGGTGCCTCCTTGAGGTCCAAAGTCACGAGCCAAGCTTTCTTGCCCAGCATGGGAAGAAGCTGCTGTAGTGTCAACATTTTGAATTTTGGAATATCCAGGTAAGTGTTTAGAGAAGAAAGGTCCAGAATGGGCCTCCAGGCTTTGTCCTTTCTGGGAACCAGAAAGAGTCTTGAGTAAAATCCTTGTCATTGCTCCTGTGGTGGTACCTTTTGAATAGCTCTCATGTCCATGAGTGCTGTAATTTGTTTTTGAGCCTCTGCCAATTCATTTGGCGGCAGATTTGGCATTCCTTTTAACCTTGGCAGAGTGTGAAAGTGGAACCTGTTAACCTTGAGATACAATGCTGAGAACCCATTTGTCTTTGGTGATGCAATGCCAATTGTGATAGAAAAGTGACAGCTTTCCTCCTAAGGGGGCTGCCAAGAGAGAGCTGCTTGGCAGCTGTAGTGTAAAGTCATTGAGGCTGCTTTTTATAAGGTTGAGGCCTGTCTTCCCCTTCTTTCTGGCCTGGTGTACCCCATTGTCGAAGCCTGTAAGGGCCTTGTGCCTAACCTCTACCTCTTGGACGTCTGTATCTGCCCCTTTGAGGTCTGTCTGTAACTGGAAAGGACCAATTCTTTGCTGGCCAATTTCTGCTAAAACGAGGAGGCTGAACCTGTAAGAAATCTTTCATCGTTTGCATAGATTCTGCCTTATCATCCATCTTCTTTAATACCTCCTCTGCCTTAACTCCAAACAACACATCCCGCTGCAAAGGTGCATCCAATAATTTGGCCTTAACATGATCTGGTAACGTATGTTCTTTTAACCAAGCATGCCTTCTAATGACAGAGCCTGTAACTGCTGCTCTACAGGAGGCCTCTAAGGAATCAAACCCACATTGCAAAGTATGTTTTCCCACTTGTTCAGCTGCATGCAATAAATCCTGCATTTCTTTAACATTAGGAGGATCTGAATCTGGAAGCATCTTTTGTTTCAAATGAGATATCAAAAATTGCTGATATTTTAGCATGTGAACTGGCAATTCAAGGCTCTCATTGCTAAAGTTGCAGACGTATATACTTTCTTTCCCCATCTGTCTAATGTTCTGGAATCTCTGTCAGAGGGAACTGGGTTTTTTGCTGATAAGGCCTTAATCCCTTTGGGTCCCTGAGAAATAGTTTCAGGGTCAGCAACAGGGCTTTTGTACAGAAATTTGTGAGAGTCAGGGACTCTGTAATATCTATCAGGTTTAACTGGGGCTGGGGGTAAGGAATCAGGGTTTAAGCTGGATTCAGTGTACACATCATCCACAATATCTAATACTGGTGGGATAGCAAGGGGTCTGTGTTGAGGCAATAAAAGGAAGTCTCTGAGCCTTTTCTTGGATTCTAAGTAATCCTGGCCTTCCCAATGGAAATGTTCCCTCATGGTATGTAAGGTCTCCCCAAAGTCCTCAGGCGGAGAGGCTGATGGAATTGATTCCTCAGCATCAGAATCCTCATAAGAGGGTAAGGAATATCTTAGGTCTGTGGATAGGTCTGAGGAAATGGACACCTGGTCGGAATATTCATAGTATGCATCCTGTCTGGGCCTTTTATCAGGAGGGGGATGGGACCCCCTGATCAGGTTGATTAGGTCTTCGGCCATTTTTAGCATTTGTTTCTTAGGCATGGATGCCTGTCCCGGAGAGTGCTGTGTCTGTTTCTTTGCTTTTAAGGGGGGCTTAGACTTAGCAGAGGGTTTAATGGTTAACTGGGTAGGTCTGCAAACACCCTCTGAAGCTGTGGATTGCTCAGCTACTTTGGTTCCCTCTGTAGGGTTAGGTTCGGTAAGCTGAAAACCTAGTGCATCCAAAGGCCCAGCCAGCTCCACGTGGGAGTCGGAGGCGGTCTCTGGTTCTATGGAAGCGGTCATCAGGGGCTGCGTAGGCACCTCGCTTAAAACCGGAGAACCGGCGACCTGCCTAGATGACGCCTCGTCGTCAGTTTTGGGCCTCGGATGCCTGTCCTTGTCTTTGCACTTTTTATGTATTCCGGTCGTTGGAAGTTCCGTTGGCATGGTGTAATTGAATTTTCTGCCAAAACAATGTCGGGCAAAATCAAACTGATGTTTAATAGTGCGCTTGTTAAACCTAGCACAAAACCGACAACCAGTGATGTTGTGGTCTGGGCCTACGCATGGAATACAATAGGAGTGGAAATCCTTATGAGGTATTTGCTTCCCACAAGAAATACAGTTAAGTTATTAACTTTTACTGACATCAGTCTGAGGCAAGAAAAAGTTTCCCCAACGGGGTACTTTGCTTTTTTAGAAGACTTCGGTTCTGGATTCAGAATGAAAATTTCAGGAGTCGGCCGACCGGCACTTGCGAACTGCTTCTGCTTCGGGCACCGCGCGGCAAGAAAGACTGAAGAAAATGACGTCGGCTGCATCTTATATACCCATGTCACACTGACGTCAGGGAGGAGGCGACAGCAACCGACGCTGGACCAAGACTTTGGAACTCAGGCCGAATGGGGAACTGCCCGACGGCAGGATAACCCAAGTGTAATGACTGCAGCAGTGTAACACAATGAACATCCTGACATCCTAGCTAATACAGAAACCTGGATACATCATCATCCCCAAAATAAACACATGAAGAAATTTTACTTCCAGGCTACAATGCCTTAAGAACTGACAGTTCCAATAGAAGAGCAGATAGTAAAGCAGTCTTATACTGTAACAGATTTGACATATCCACACATTCTTCCACAGAGCCTAACTTTAGCAAAGCCATGTTTTTATTAACTACACTCCAATTAAACTCTCAGAAAAACTTAATATAAGTGTTCTTTACATACCATCAAACCCAGAATGTATCAACACTTGAATCTTAAAAGTTATCCATTCCTGGATCTCCAACAATATAAACAAGACATCATTACTCTGGGTGATACAAATATTGAAAGGAATATTGATAACAAACCAATGTGAACAAGATCCATGAAGGTTCATAATTTGCTAGGTGATAGAAAAGTAAAACCTTTGAAGCCCAACCACCCAAATCCCACTGGCACACCAATCTAGATTAAATCTTTTTGGCCTAACCCATCTCATAACAAACCAGCTACAATGGATAAAATAGGAAAATAAAGTACAATGAACTAACTTAACTTCAAATGGTGAGCAATTAAACTAATATTGGAATTATGCCTAATCATCACTGCAAGGATCGTTTAGACCCCATGTCTACATGTGCATGCTCTCCCACATATGCCTTCAGGGGTTACCATAACCAGCTTGAGTGGTCAAATCCATGTCCTTCTCAGCATCGGCACCCCACACCATGATAGGCCTCTACTCTCAAGCTGCAACCCTGTCAGTAAAGCAGTGGTGCAAGCCTGATAAAAATCACCAGACGGACACACACACACACACACACACACACACACACACACACACACAAGGTTGCAAGCACTGTGGCTGAAGTGTACTTAGTGTATGTTATTCAAATCTAAGTGTTTGAATAACATGCACATCAAATAGAAAGTGCATCAAGTTAGTTGGTTTGGCAAAAATCGCAAAATATCGGGCAGGGTAGTTTTACCCTTTCACTGGTATTATGCAAATTCAAAGTCAGTACATGGGGACACACATCATGCTCCTTTGCAAAAAAAATGTTTAAAATAGATTTATATATATATATATATATATATATATATATATATACATACAAACATACATATATATATATATATATATATATATATATATATATATATATATATATATATATATACATACATATATATATATATATATATATATATATATATACACATACATATATATATATATATATATATATATATATATATATATACACACACACACACACACACACACACACACACACACACACACACACACACACACAGGCATATACACACAACCATATATATAAACCCACACACACAAAATATATTTACAGATGTGCTTTATATAACTTCTATGTACATATCTGTGTATGTACAAACACACTATGTATATTCACACAAAGAGGAAGTAAACCATGTAGTGACAATCAGTAAGAAAAGCTAATAAAACCATCTACAGCACAGCCAGAAACCAAGTCAAAAGCAATTCTGGAACTCAATCAGAAATATTCTAAAAGTAGGAAAAAACTTAACCAAACCCACTACCAAATTAGTCTTTCAACATACTGACCAGCACCATAAATACATAAATATACACTTTATAAAAAAGCATTCATCTCTTTAATTCAAAGTAAATATATTATGAGAAAGGTAATATAAATACCAACAACAGAGCCTTACCTTTTGACCATGTACTCACAAACAGCATCTAAAAACTGCTTAAGAACTTAAACCCACCTGTACTCAAAAAGCTACTACTAAAGTACCTACAGACTGCATTAGACTGCCTTACTCAACAGCCTGGACCATAAATACACATTTTATACAAAAAGCCTTAATCGCTTTAATTCACAATAAAAACATTTATTATAATAAAATCACAATTAATACCAACAGATGCTTTTCTTTTGACCTTGTACTCAAAGCCAGGATCTGTATACTGTTTTAAAAAAATTAAACTCACAACACTAGCACTCACAAAAGCTGCCATCAGATTACATGCAAACTTCTTATACTGGCCAGTATTGATTCTGACATATACAGCCATCAAAGAATCTTAAGCTCCCTCACATTGGAAATAGTCACATATAATTCCTCTTCATAAAGCAGAAAACGCAGAAGAACATAATTCCAGACCCATTGCAATGTTTGCTCACCTCTCAAAAATACAAGAAAACTAAATACATATACAAACAACTCTTGCAATGTCTACAAAACAGTAACCTGCCTGCCATAACACAATATGGTTTTAGACCAGAATGTAATACTGAAATTATGTTCCTATATACACAACCAGAAAAACAGTGGTTAACCAGCAGCATTACTTTGCCTGCACCTCAATACTCACTCTCTCCCCTTCTACTACTTAGGAGACCATCAAAATTGCAATTATTTTTTTTCTCTACAATGGTTAAACATTTCTCTCCATCAAAGAACTTGGCATGTGTGATGGAAAAACTCTTACTCCTCAGATATACCTAACACCGTAGGTGGACCTCAAGGGTGCATCCTCTACTATTAAACATATTTACTGTTAAACATACTTATCAATGAATTACATATATCTGTTCCACAAGGAACTGAACAATATGCAGATGACTGAACACTGCATTGCTCAGCAAACTCTGCAAATCAACTTCACATCTATTTACCTTCCTGGAAAATGGCTCAAAGACACTCAACTAATACTAAAGGTAAAAAATAAATAAATAAATAAAACTAAGCCCCTTCCATCACAACTCAAGAAGTATAACATTTGAAAGATGCATCCTGAAATGCTACCACTATAAATCTAGTGACACACACCAAACTTCTAGGAGTTATAATAGACCAAATTCTAAAAGCTGTTCAACACATCAATTATTTATTTATCTGGCCTGTATTTATTTATTAGGCCAGTAAAACAAACCAATAGCTTGGTCTACTCTACAAGGGTAAATCTCATACTTTACGTCATACCCTCCTTACCAGAGCTCAAACAGTATGCCTCCTAGCCTGCTTTATGTTTTTTTTTTTTTTTTAATTCTGACATCCCAGGTACACATTTAAATAAAATGCAACCAAAAAGTAGAACACTCCACTGCACCAATGAAATTACACTGGCTTAAACTACATAATTTCTCTCTAACTATATAACAACTCAAAAAGCCCATAATATGTTAAACAAATCACATATATACATGCTATTAATAGCCTAATTCAAAAATACAATCCACAAAAAGTGCTTAGATCTTAAAACCAGAACTTTATACCCAAAAGAGACACAATCTCCCCAGAGATTTCATACTGTTTTCAAAATGGAAGTTCCTCCCAAAACATCAGAAATTAATTTAACAAGAAAAAAATCCTGAACTAATTAAAAAAAAAAAACAGAAAATAAGTGATATTGAAATTAAATCAAAATGTATCAAATATGTAAGAGTCTTCAATAATAACTATTTTATAATTAACACATTAAGAACACCTTTTAGAAACAACTGTTATCTTCTTACTTTCCAACTAATAATGAAACTAATAAATATCTGTTTTTCACTAAATCTTAAAAAAATCTAGGGTAATATCTTATTCAACATTTCTTTTTCTGCCTTTCTTTCAAAATAAAGAAAACCTTCGCTCATGTAAGCTATGCTCCACTAATACCACCTTCGATCTTTTCTAACTTACCACTTTCCAAACAGTCCTGTGCTCCCTTACCACTTGTCTGTTACCTATATTTTTTTATTTCCCTCATTAATATTATTCATATAATGTTCTTGTCGACATCATGGAGATTTCTTTGTGCATTTTGCTACAGTTTTATATTGCTTTTATGCTCTTATTTGGTTGCTTTATATTTAAAATTTGTAAAATTCAAATCTTGTTAGTAATTGTACAATGAAACTTACTTCCCCAGGCCACTGCTGACAAAGGATATATTTCTGTCCAGATGAACTACTCCAGTAAACAAAAGCACATAAAATAAAACAAATAAATCCTGCTACAAGACAGTGAGCCACTGTTTTTGTTTCTGTCACACTGGTGTTGGGAAAGGCTGTTACACCTGTAAGGTTCAGTGTCTGTGGCACTGTGGCTCCACAGCATTCCTTGGCCAAAGCTGAAGGAAATAAACCCAAATCCTTCTGACTCATGAACAGTCCTGACTTTACACAGACAACACAAAAGAAAACTTACTTCAACAGTCTTGAATTCTGAAAGAAGTCTTCTTCATAGTCTTTAATCGATTCAATGCTTTCATTTACATTTCCTAAAATGACAAATGAAAAAAAATACTTTAAAATCTGCTTATTAGATACAAATGTATAGTGCACTCTGTACAAGATTAAAAGTAAGTATGATTACCTTTCCCAGTGACAACAGCAAAATAGCCCAAAGCTTTCATTGGAAATAACCGACCTTCAATTATCTGCTGAATCTGCAGAGGGTATGAGAGGAAGTAAAAGTTTAAATATTTATTTTCTGAACACAATAAAAAAAGTTCAAGTGGTAAACAATTCTTCGGATTTATACTTTCTGACAAATCAAAGTTCAGCTTGAAACTGTTATACATTTAAATAAACTAAGATAACAAAATTTCATTAAAGTCATGCAAAAACAAAAGTTAAAAAAATAAATCAGCCACAAAAAACATTAAACAAATTATCTGAAACATCCATTTTTGAAAATATTCCTTCTTTTTACTGTTCCTTTTCTGGAAGCAACTCTTGGCATAGCTGCTGCAATGGTTTATCATGCTGCCCACAGACCACGTCATATCCGTATCCAAGGAGTTATTTTCTCCAAGAGAAGATGCATCCATGCAGTTATGTATGAGCCTAATATGACAAAGACTAGCATGCCAACTACTGTATTCCATGAGGTCAAGAACAACTGCTGTCATCCAAATTCCCCTGGAGCACCTTCTTTTGAATTCTGATTTCCTTCAATATATCCAGTTATAGTAATAGCCAGGGTGATATAGCATGCCACTTTCAGGAGAGGATCTCCTTCTACCTCCAAGTGCCAAGGGCCATTATCATATACTCTAACGGCAAGGATCCAAAGCAAATGTTAAATGCTTTGCCCACAAGTGTCATCAAAAGAAATTAACTCAGAGATTAAGACTATTCAATGCAAAAAAAAATCACTTAAAAACACTGACTGGTATATTTTAACAAAATAAAAATACTATCATGTTGGGAGCAGACTATGTTAAAGATTTATCTACCAAATATGATGCTAATGACATTTTGTAATGAAAGGAATACTGTTGGCAAGTTAAACCAGAGGTCTGTGAATTGCTAGATTTGAATGACGATGAGAATTATAAAATTTACCTTAAAAGGAAATATTAAAGCACTAGTCATGTAATAGGAATATCACATGACAAACTTAGTATTTAAGTTGGTTGTGGGTGTGTGTATTTAGTTTCACTTCAATGTGATGATGTCTCTGTATGGGATGAAAGCATTAATTGAGTGGGTCTTATTAATTAAAGGAATTATATTTTTTTCTGTCTTTTTTATTACTCATTAAATAAAAAAATCATAATCAAACCACTAAATCACTACATGAATTAGTTATTCTCTTACTCCACAGCAAAATACTGGAAAGCCATAGCAGCAATTTTTTGAATAATACTTGCATATAAAGAATTTGAAAAGAACTTAAAAACATCTACAAAATAAATTGCACTGCCCCTGCACTAAAGAACTACTTATTTTTCATATATTATTACTCTATAACAGCATACTTTTACTCAAATAATGAACATACATAAGTCAACTCAAACACAGACACTTAAGCAACAACTAGTCTAAGAAGGCTTAATCTCAGTATATTTTCCACACATTTTTCACTGACATTTCAGGAAATGTACCTAGACTTTAAACTTCCCCTTGACATTTTCTTCCCTTTAAATACACTACCACCTCCCCTAATATATCTTTTTTCCACACTACTACTCTCCTGACACATTCTATATTTTCTATTTTTCTGTTTTTATTTCTCTTCTAGCACAAACTCCAAGCAGCTTACTCAATGACGCTATTACTATAACACTCTACACTTTCTACGTTTATGTATATCACACCCCAATACTATTTACTAATGCAATGGACTTCTTAACTCGTTCTGTACAATAAGGATATAAATAATACTACAGAATTACTTTTACGTTATGCCACATCTTTTTCTAGCATATGCAATTTAAGTACATTTTCTCTTCAGTATCTACTGTTCGTCATCATCATCATCAACCTCCTTTTTCCCATTTGTCTACATGGGGTCGGGGTATCATGATAACTGTTGCCATCTCTCTCTATTCAATGTCACACTCCTGCCTTCTTCTACAATCATGCCTGACTGTTGCAGATCTTTCACACAATCCATCCACCTCTTTGCTGGATGCCCTCATTTCTTCTTACCTTCTTCCTGTCTGTTCCAAATCTTCTTCACCAGACTGTCTTCTGCTTTTCTGCGTTTGTCCAAACCACTGTAGTCTGTTCTCTTTGATCTCTTCTGGAGCTGAAGCTACTTTGGCTTCTGCTTTTATGTCCTCATTTCTTCATCTGTCCCACAGAGTGCATCCTACCATCCTTCTCAGACACTACTTCCATCACCTCTAGCTTCCTCATCTACTCTGCCTTTACTGCCCAGGTTTCTGTACCATACATTACTACTGGTCAAACCACTGTCTTGTACACCTTACTTTTCAGCTTCTTTGGCATTCTTCTGTCATAGACTACACCTGAGACTCTATGATTCTAGCTCTGACCTCTTCGTTCAGACTTCTCTTTTCCTCAACCACCCCTTCCAGATAGTGGAAGCTATTTACATGTTCCACCATCTTCCCTTCTATCTTAATTCTTAGCTTCTGCTGATTTCCCCAGTTTGCTGCTATTACCACTGTCTTATCTGTGCTTAGTTTCATCCCATGTGCCTTCAGTTTTTCACCCCATTACCCTATCCTTTGCTGAAGTTCCTGCACAAAGTTTGCCTGCAATGCTACATCATCTGCATACAGCAACTTTGTTGATCTGTCCCCTACAACCTGTTTGCTAATATAGTCCATCACCAGTATGAACAGCAGTGGGCTCAGAGATGAACCCTGGTGCACACTAACTCCCACCAGGAACCCCTCTGTGAGGCCGAACACTGTTCATACTTGAGTCACTGGGTCCATGTCCACAGCCTGCACTGTGTATGTATGCAATACATAACATCTACTGTTATTTCCATACAAAGAATTTCAGAATGTATAACAGCCTGTAACTTGTAGATTTTCTCTCTGGGCTTCCACTGAAAAAGGGCTCGGGCTCTGAGTAGTCCAAATGGATTTATCCCAGTCAACAAGTGCAAACGAATAAATAATTATACTTTACATAACCTAATGCAAATACACTTCATTAAGTGAAACTCTGTGCACATCACAGTGATGTTCATTGAGGATACCTAACATATTGTGCAGATGCCACCCTGTTGCCTAAGCCACGACTCTTGTTTTGTGAGTTACTAGTGTGAATATTAGATTATATTTATATTAACAGAGTGTAGCTCACATAGTTACATTTCCTGCTGGGCTTCTCTTACCCAAGCATATTTGTAATTTGTTTTACAGCGCACACTGCTTGCATAGGCATGACATAACATGACAGTATAACACTCTATTTCGGATTTATTAACGCAACTTTGGAGGACATTTCAAACTTTTTACAACAGTTTGCACATGTTCTTCAAAAATTCATGCCCTGTACATGCTAAAGTGATGTTTTTATTGTGGATACCCACCATATCCTGCCAGCTATCAAATGTCATCTTGCATCCTAATACACAGTTCAAGAGCTATCAGTTTCAATATACAACAAAGGTAATTTTAGTGATGCTTGTCTTACCCCACTGTGTGTTTAGTATACTTTTCTCCCAACAGTGATTGCTTGCAGGACCCCCACACAACAGTAGCAAACTCCATTTTTGATGTAATAATGGAAACATGGAAATAGTTTACATTTTTATAATATTTTACAAGCACTCTTAAGTAGCTTGAGTCCTACACACTTCACTAAGATGTTTTTAATACAAATACCTAGCACATCTTGTCAGTTGTAGATTTCACCTTTATTCTAAATGAACTGGATGATTTACAGTTAAAGAAACACTAGTCTCAACATTACAATATTGTTAATATTAACACGGTGTACCTCAAATAAATAGTCATATTTCTTGCTGTGTTTCTTTATCCAAGTTTAATACCAATATTTCTTCCTAGAACCCATTCCCTGCATAGCCCCCCCCCCATGATATGAAAGTCTAACCATATTTTATCATTTATTAAAGCAAATGGAAAAATAATCTGTATTTTTAAAAAAAATTTGCTAAGCCTTTTCAATAACTGAAACCATGTACATTTTGCTGCTTGCTTACACCCAAACTTGAAAGGAACACACTCTTTTTTCATTATGATATAAAATGCAAAATAGTCCATCTTCATAACCAACCATACAATGGTTCCCATGAAAAGGCTACTTAACTCTATATACAGTTTGAAATCATACCGACTATTAAAAATATTTGAGAATCTGAATAAACGTCAAAAAAACATACAACAACAGAACTGCAGGCCACAGTCATAAATTTATTACATACATATTACACTAACATCCTAAGGTAATTCAATAAATGCAAAAGTCATTTTCATGTCAAATATATGCCATCACATCTGTACATATCATGACTCCTCATGCATATGTAGAGATGATGGACAACCATGTCACCTGCATCTGCAATTAGGGGAATGTCATAATGCCTCTAGCTGTCTGCCAAGTCTTTTCCAACTCTTTCTATGACTTGGACTCCTCCATATCAGTCTTTGCAAAATGTCTGAAAACAAGTTAGTATGTGGCCACAAATGTGAGATGGTTTTCACAATATCATGGAAGATGCCCACTATAACAACCAATGCTTTGCATTTCAGATGCTGCAGCAGTGGTGTCACCATGCCATTTCCTCCAACATACAGTCTGACAATGCCTCGAGACAGTGCAGATCGGATATTTAATGGCTGCATAGGACAATGCTGTCTGGCCTCTGTCATGACAATTTTATTATTTATTTATCCTTTGTTGACCAGATTAGTCCCACGAGGTTATTAGCCTCTTTTCTGATGAGATATGTGGTGGTATTTATAGTATTATAGGAAATTTGGCCAGGGCATTGAGGTACCTCCCCTACTCTTTACTTTTGTGAACAGGACTCATTTTAGAGGAGCAATTCTTGTTTTCATTCCAGGCACAGAGGCGGCCCAGAGAAACAGGGAGGCAGATGGAAAGAAAAAGGGATGATGGAGTGTTGGAAGCAATGAAGGAGAAAACAAATAAGGCCAGAGAGTGTATGTAGGATTCTTAGGAAATGTTTCAAAGAAACCTCTTTGGTGGAGATTAGTCGGCAAATGATGGTTGTATAATTTCAACCCTCCAGTTGGGAGGATTGCGGAATGATTAACCTAAAAAAATAGTGGTGCAGAGTGAAAATGAAGATATTTACTGTGAGGACATTATGGAGAATATACAAAAGGAGGACTCAGAAACAATCCTGAAAATTAGTGGTGAGATGAAAAAGAAAACATATGCAAGGAAAGTAAAAGAAGGCAAAAGTGGGGTGGCAGAAGAAAATGAAAAAAGGAAGGGTGTGGTAAGGATACAAAATAAGGAAGACAAAGAAACGGACAGGTACAAAGTGTGGGACAATTTAATAGCTCCCTTGAGTGTAAAAACCACATGTGGTAATAGCATCTATTCTTATTCACAAAGAGACATTTGTGACATTATATTTGTGACTGTTTTTTTTAATGTAAAATTTTCTTGAATAATGACAAAAAGAAATACTGTAACCCATGGAATCTTTATGTGATAAAAGCATTTAACAGGGAAACAAAGAAGAAGAAGCATGTACAATTTTGAACAGAGATAGAAAGAGAGAATTAGAAAGGATACTTGAAAGCTTTATGTAAAGAAGTAATGGACATTGCAAAAGTTTATGGATTGCTGGCTGGGTTTGTAATATTATGTTAAAATAGAAAGAGAAAAATTATACATATGCCAAACAAGACAAATGTGGAGAGGAATAGGGTTGTTGTAAAATACTGGGGACAACTCAAAACTTTTTTATGGAAAAGAAGGGCATTTGATAAGTAATTGTGACAAAAGAAAATGTTATATATGCGGGAAAATGGGACACAATGCAAAAAAAAAATGAATTGAAATGTTATAAATGTAACAAAATTGAACAGTTATAGATGGATTGCGAAAATAAAAGAAAAATGAAGACAATAACTTTTACCAGTAGTAAAAATAGAAAAAAATAGATGAGAAAAAAAAATAATAAAGAAGACATAGAAGACTGGTCTGAAATAAGTGATGAAGATGACAAACTGGGAGGTATTGAAAGGGAAAAATGAGTTATATTAGTAAAATGGTAAAAGGCAGAAAAAGAAACTTTAAAAGGATAAATACAAAAAGTACAAAAAAGAAACAAAATGGATGAAAAAGAATACATACAGCTATAGATGTGGCCTTGGTATAGTGGTTAAGGTGTCACAGACACAAGTTACAGTGTTTGATTCTCACTTTTGGGAAGGAAATTTGTTAGGCTTAAAATGGTCTATTAAGAAAGCTTGTCTACTAATTAGCTATGAATTTCTGAAACCGGGAATCTAACGAAAATGAAAATTTTAGAATCCTTTCTGTAAATGTGAATACTATTAAGAATATAGTAAGAAGAACAGGAATTTTGGAGTGGTTAGATGTAATTATATTAGAAGAGACAATTTTTAACAAATGAAGAAAGATTACAAACACAAACTATGTGAGGAAAGATGATCTGGAATTTAGGAAATGAGAGATGTTCTGGAATAGCCATATTCCATAAAAATACAGTAAAGACATTAGATGTAACTTTAGCAAAAAATGGGAAGATTTTCCATTGTAGATCTAAAATGGAAAAGAACAAGTATACAGAATTATAACATTATAGGTTTTTATTAATTGTAAAGAAAGTGAAGGCTTATTTTATCAGATTTTGGACTTTGTAGTCACAATATGAATAATATAACAGAAAACTTTAATTGTGATTTAATAGGCAGGTGCAAAAAGAAAGAAAATGATATAAGAAAATGTTAGAAGTTGTAAGATGTGTTACGTTAAAACTTTGCAACAAAAATTTGTGCACTTACAAAAGGAGTATATATATAGAACTGAAACCGATTATAGTATCAGATGGTTTAGCTTTAGGAGAAGGGGGGGGTAGATGAAACAGGATTTTCTGATCATCTTGCAATACAGCTAGAGATAAAGGAAAACAAGGAATATATAAAAATAAGCAAAGAAATAAAAAAGATAAATGAAAAAGCATGGAATGAAGAAGGCAAGAGATTAATAGTACAGTTATGGAAATATATTATGAGAACATTTTTGAAAAAATTGGTCTGAATGGATATTTTTACAATGGCAATATGATGCGAAAAAAGGAGAGAAAGAAAAATATAAATGAACATATAACAATGCATTGGAAAATTTAGAACATAATGACAAAAGGTACTTGGACACAGCAAAAACAATTATATGAAATAAATCAAGAAAACATACAAGTCTCATACAAGCAAAGATATTTTTATAAGGAAAAGAGAAGAAGTACTGAGTTACTTAAGCAGATCAGTAAAGGAAGATGGTACTGTAATGAGAGAAATAAAAACATAAAAGGAGAAACAAAGAGCTCAGGAAAAGATTATGAATAGTGCAGTACAATATGTACAATAAATGTTTAAATAAAAAATAGTGAAAAAATATGGAAAGTAAAAAAGTTGACATAAAAAGAAAATGTTAAAAAAGGAGATTTGCTTAAATGAGCTAAATAAAGTATTAAGACAAGTAAACATAGATTTGGCTGCAGGCCCAGACAGAATAGGGTAAGAAATTTATAAAAATTTAAGGGATTGGCAAAAAAATATTTTTAAAGATTTTGAATGAATGGTTAAATGATTTAATGTATAAAGAATTATGCAGTTGAATACTTAAATTCATATGGAAGAAAGAAAATAGAAGACAATTAAAAACTGGAGACCAATAGTACTGAATGATAATGGTTATAAGATCTTTATGAAAATAATTCAGAGAGACTTGAAACTAAAATGGAAAATATTATGGAAGGCAGCTTATATAGTATAAATGGGAAGGGTTGTCAAGAATTATTAATGATAGTTACAGAAATCGTGGATGATTATATGAATAGAAAAGAAGAATCAAAAATCATAATAGAAGACCATAATATGGCATTTGACACAAACGGACATGAAATCTTAGGTTCATAGGTTGGTACTAGGCTATCGGCCCTAGGACCTATACAAGCCTAGCCATAACAATTCCCTGGATATTTCTTCCCACAATATTTACTTCCCTGGACCCCTGTCTGGCAGGGCGACTGACGTGATCCCAGGGGTGAATTTCCTATCTCCCATCCAATCGCCAAGGCTCCTTTTGAAGAGGGCCAAGGAGGCGCTCTGGGTAATAATGAAAAAAATATAAGTAAGAAAGTTAGGAAATTATGTATGTCAGAGTATAGCAATAATAAAGTAAACATACCTGTAAATGCCTGGTTAAGCCAAGAGGTATATATGAAGAGTGGTGTAAGACAGGATGTCCTAGGAGTTGTATACTCTTTGCATTAATTATGAATGTGATAGTATGTGAAATAAATCACAAAATGAAGGAGGTGGGGTAACAACACTTGAAGGGTTAAGCATTCCAGTTTTGTTAACGTGTGCAGATAGCATTATAATAATTGCAAAAAACAAAATTTGTATAAAGGAAGCAATAATCTGCACAAATGAGTAATTAGAGATGACAGGGATGACTTTAAAAAACAGAAAAGTAAAGGTTTAGGTGACATAGTAAAGACTGGGGGTACATATTTTACAATGAATGAAATTTCTGTGTTAGGTATAAAATTTGGAAATAAAGTTGCAAGTAGAATTGAATGAGAAAAACAATAGAAGAAATAAAACAAACCTGTTTTTCCTGGAGAACATAAAAAAATATCATTCAAAAAAAGCTTATTTGATAATTTCAGAACGGATGGAAAAATAGAATATTTAGCAAGTGTATTTAGGTTGCCAAAAGTATTTGAAAATAAATTACTGCAGATAATTATATTCATTTATATGGGGTTTTAGATTAAACCCATTACAAAGAGGAATTTTGCATGGAAATAAAAGAGGAGGAGGTTTAGGGTTAATTAACCCATACGCTGCTTCATTAAATTTGTACAAAGTGTTAAAGTGAATAAATGAAAAAGATTAGAGTTGAGTAGTAAACCTGTATACATATAAGTATGATAAATTTTGGGGTATGATAAAAAAAGACTAAAACAAAAACAAAATATTTAAATGATGAAATACAATGTTACCAAGAAATTTTTTTTGTGGAAAATAAAAACTGATGATATAGAAAAAGACAGAAAAGTACAGTATAAGAATGTAATGATAAGACATTACTATATGAAACCATGGGAAAATCTAACTGATGAAAAAAATTAAACCTATAAACACAAAAAGCAAATGGTGTAATCAGAAAAGAAAATGTCAAGATTGTTTTATGGAGACTGGTAATAGATAAATTGACAATAAAGGGAAATATGCCATATAAGAAAAATGCTACAATATGTTTACATTGTCACAAAGGAGAAACTAAGGAACTTGTTTTTGAAATGTAAGAATAAAAAAGTTATAGGGAAACTATGTAAAGAAATTTTTTGAAGATATAAAAGAAGTGAAAAAATAAACATGGCTATGATCAAATATGGATATTATAAGAATAGAAGTAAATAATATATTAAAAGAATAGCTAAAGAATATTTTACATTATATGGGTTATATGCAATGAAAGAATAAATTAAATTATGTTTATTGGCAAACAGAGTTTAGCAACAATGTTGTGTTGTGTCTTTCGGCTTATGGTTAGGGGTCGCCACAGCGGAACTTCGGTCCGCTAATGTTTGGTAGTGGATTTTTATGTGCCGAGTTACCAGCCCTGAAGCACAACCTTCAATGAAGGCACGCCCATTCACGCATGCCTCCACACAGAAGACGCTCTAGCTGAGAATCGAACGTGACGTCTTGCTGTGAGGAGACAATGCTACCGCAGCACCACTACCACAATATTAAATAAAATCAGATGGTGGTTATGAAAGAAGGAGTGAGGGGATGAAAATTTTATTTGATCGTGTCAACAGATTTGTGTGTGTGTCTCTCTCTCTAATTATATATATACATATATATATATATATATATATACATATATATATATATATATATGTGTGTATATATATATATATATATATATATATATATATATATATATATATATATATATATATATATATATATATATATGTTTGTATACTTACATTTTGTAAATAAGAGTTTAATTTTATTATATTTAATTTTTTATTTAATATTACATAAATAAAGGACCACTGCTCTTGTCGAAGACACCAAGGAATCTTTTACATCCATATGAGCTACTTAAGCAGATGGAAGCTTGGTTTAACACTGGAATATAAACCACTTAGAAATTTTTGAGTGGCTATTCTAAATACAGATTCATGAAGGTGGATAAAGGAAATGGGCTGGTTATTATGGAGGTTGCAGAGTGTAACAAAGCTATGGATCTTTTACTTTCAGACAGTCAGAATTACAGAAAACTGTCCAAAAATCATGTAAGGAAATGTTATCAAGAAATAGATCTTTTACTTTTAGAATCTTGTATCAAGGTTACATTTCCACTAGTTTGTTTGAATTTTTATCAGTTGATCAGACACAATTGGGCTAGCTGTTCAGCATACCTAAGATTCAGAAGAACGCTGAAAATCCTCCATTTAAGCCTATAGTTTCTGCACCTCAAAACAAAACCGTTCACATTTCCACTCATTTGGATACTATTCTGAATCTGATAGTACAGGCCAGTATCTTTTACTTAAAAGATTCACGGGTGTTCCTCAACCAACTGACAAATTATTCTTTTTCCAACAATGAGATTTTTTTATATACTACTGATGTGTGTTCTTTATACACCATTACAGAACAGGAGGAAGGCTTGCATTTTGGCATATTTTATTTAAGTAAATACACAAATCATTTAGGACTCGGTATCAGTACTATTTGTCATTTATTAGAGTTGGTTTTAAGTAATAATTTTTTTTCATTTTGGGAACAGCATATGTCAGCAAGTTAGTGGAGTAGCAATGGGGGCTCAGATAGCTCCCGCTTTTGCTAACTTAGTAATGTGTTGGTGGGAACAGGAATATCTTTCTATGTTACCCAACTTTAAATAAGTGAGTTACTATAAAAGATACATAAATTACTTGTTTTTCATCTGGACGGGTGACATGTCCTTATTTGAAGAATTTCTTTAACAGATCAACAGTAGTGTTCAGTGGTTGAATTTTGTGGAAAGTAATAAAGGGATCACCATCAACTTCTTTGGACACAGAGATCATAATGCTGATGGGGGAAAATAGGTTTGTGAGTTAACATTTTTCATAAAGAAACATTTACAATTACCTCCACTTTGATAGTTCCCACCCAATTTTCATGAAATTAAATGTGTTCAGAGGACAGGTCATCAGACTTAGTCGTCTCATCAGTGATGACCAGATCTTTGTGGAAGAGGTGGAAATACCCATGAATCTTTTTTAATTACGAGGTTATCCGGTAGACACTTTAAAGGTTATTACTGGTAATGTCATCAAACAAAGGGACATTAAGTTTCCACTTCTTCTGAGAGCAGGGCTTGTTCCCAATAAAATAAAAAGTGATCCCAATAATGCAAAGAATAATTTGCTGTTTTATTCCCAATTCCTATAAGTATTGACAGTCCTAGGATTCACAACATAATCACTGACAACTGGGAAAAAAATTTAGGCAACCAAGAATTGTCTAAGATAGTTGGTAATGTTCCTAATTCTATTTTTAAGATTACTAAAATTTGAAACATATTCTAGAACCGCCTTCACAGCAAAAGTTCACAGAGCCAGCTAAGCCTTATGGCACCTATGCTTGCCAGAGCTGTAGTTATTGTAGGTTTATCTTATCTTCAGGCAGCTAGTATTTCAAACATATTGATTTTTTTCTGACAGCAAGACGGAGGTACCATTATCAGAGTAATGGACTAGTATACCTTGCTAGTTGTTCCAGTTGTGATAATTTCTACTTGGGAAAAACTATATGTAGATTAGCTGATCAAATTAAAGAACATATGTTGGCTGTTAAGAAAAGAGATAATACGAATACCATAGACAATCAGAAGTGAAGGAATTTAAGGAAGTTCACATTTTTAGTTACAGAACACTTAGATAAAACTAGTTTTGTTGAACATTTCAATGCCTATCTTGAATTTTTAGAATTAAAATGGCAAGTTTTTTATGAGCCAATATGGCTCCAGAACTTAACAATTGCATTTCTGTTAAAAACTTGCTGAAGTACAAATGTATCTAATTATTTATGTAATTTTGTTTTAAACTGATGATTCCTTTAAGAATTTATTCATTTAAATAACCTAAAATCTGGTTGTTTTTTAACCGATGACATCATGATTAATCACATTTAAATGTACTATTATTTTTGTACTGTTTATTTTGATGAAGTTCTTTATAAGTAAAGAGAACTAAAGTACTTAATTCCAGTCCTACATCTTATTGTGTGGTTCAGCTGTGGTTCCCTTTGGAGTTACATGTTCATTCCTAAGCATGGTTTAACATCTAATCTGAAGGACATAACAAAAAGAAATCATCATTTCAGGACATTAAGTAGTTTGCTGTTATAATAAAATGCACAAACCTGTTGAAACAAAGCACATCTTGCATTTTAGTGCTCTAGCCCTCTGTACTGGCTTACTGAAAGTGTCAGAGTAACAGTTACCTAATTAGTGCTAACTACTATGCATACACATTGGTCCCCTACCTCCACCATACACAGTGTTGATCACACAATGCACTCACATTCTCAAAGCAATACAGGTATGTTTCAGTGGCTTGGTCCAAAATTCAAAGCGGTCCTCCACCCCCAAATAATCACACACTGTGACCACTGCATTAGCACACAAAACTGAGTCATGATGTACATCCTGCATTGTGCCAGTGATATGTGAAGATATGGACACCTCTCCTCGTCCTGACAGTGACATACACCACACCCATTGCAGTGATGCCACCTGGACTGCACAGCTGTGTGTTCAAAGTGCAATCTCCATACATTCATATATCAATAAACCAAAAGCAACAACTGTACCACTCCAAGCATACATAAACAAGTATATACATACACACACACACACACACACACACACACACACACACACACACACACACACACACACACACCTGTAACAAACCAAATTACGTGAAACAACACGCAAAGAACTGTCGTACTGGGTAACTGATGTCACGTTGACACATAATGGGGCCTCATGATGTACATTCTGTTCACCATGACTTGTTTTGTACATCTGGATGTAACTCACCCACAGCAAGGCACGGTTTATGAATAAAATGATGTTCTTACCACACTGCAGACTTCTGAGCAGCATTCATTTCTGAGTTCACCATCAGATCAGAAGTTGCTGACAAGTAGAATAAGATAACCAAGACTAGCCCCCCATCTCAAGAATAAAGAAAAAAATGATAAACCAATTTAAAACATCTCTCAAAAAATACCTAAAAAGTCACTGGCTGTACCCCTGTAGCAACCCTGACTAACCAACTCACTACTTTCTTCACTACCTGGCTATTTGTAGTCTCAAAAGTCCGTAACATTTGACTATCATTCTCATATATATTGTGCTACTGAATGATATGCTACCTTATTCAGCCTTGTAACACTAAAATGTCTAAGTTCGGACAAGAAAACTAATGGTGTTAAGTTTTAAGTATGTATGTATTCCAAGTTTTTAAGTATGCATGCAATCTTATAATTCTGTATTAGTATCTATATCTAACTGTATAAAACTGCTATGTAACTATCCACATCTGGAGCTTTTCTCCCCGGCCCTCTGCTGAAAATAGACCTGTGTCCTGTCGGACTATCCTGGTTAACAAATGTAAAATAGATAAAACAGTAAGTGTACTATTTGTCCACTTCATCCACACAATCATCTTTGGCAAACAACCTTCAGTCTGCAAGACAGGTGGTTAATGAAGATTAGCCACTAATGCAGTAACACACACACACACAAAGTGTCAAGCAATGTGAAATGAGAACCCAGGTGTGTGCCCGTTTCAGAGACCATGAATGCTCTTCCCTGAATATTCCCTTACAAAGGTATAAGAAGGCCAAATTAAAAAAAAAAAAACTTCCATGATACAACAGTGTGCTTTACAATAAACAGCATAACTGTTTCCATAGCATGGCTGCAGTACTGTTTTTATGGTGTGAAGGGAAACTATTTTGACTGGTATACAACAAGTTCTGCAAAAAACTGCATTTATGGGTAATGTTTATGTCACTAGATGTTGGAGGATACATAACCCAAGGAACCGTATTTAGTATGAGCAGTGCACAATGCAGTAGCATGCGTAGGCCACAGCAGGATGCTTGACATGACCTGCAGTTTTGGGCACACAATATTACACTGGTTGTTAGACTGGCAGAGGCCACCAAGAAGAGACATCAACTATGCTCGCAGGATAGTGTGGCCATGGTATTCTGCAAAGCATTCCACACTAGAGAGACACCTTGCATTCTGTGCAATGGTATTGTGGCTCTACCCATATACATTGTATGGCACAGTTTCTGCATAATCCCTACTTGAATCACATGAAACAATGTGCCCAGGACTGAATCTGTTGTTTGACTTTTGGGTAGGTATTTGCAGCTGACGTAATATTTGACAGTCAGAGACGGTTCTTTTCTCAACTTCATAACCACTGATAGGCTGGCCTATAACTGCTATCCTGAACATCAGTTTCATGTGGGTATTACTCGCACACTGCATGACACCACATGGTTAATACTGTATCAAAACAAAAGGAATGCAATCACCACTGCAAAACCCCACAAATATGCATGTCCACCATTTTTTGGCCTTTTGCACTAATAAGTACTGTGCTAGATGCAGGTCTGCTATGTTCACAAAAACACTTCATACAGTCTGCTTCCCACTGTTTGTACATAAATTTACTTATTCACAAAACTATAATCCATATTACTTATGAACCTGTGGATGGCATTAAAAATACTGTAAGCAAAAGATTAAAGTAAATTTTTTAATGTTTCAAAAGATACAAATAAAAAATATCAAGACACGTGCAACTCACCCTACTGGGACTAGCCAAGTTCTTTTCTGCAAGATCCACTTTAGTCAAAACAAAAATTGTTCTCTTTCCTTGAGGGTCCATCTGACTGACCAAATCAGTCACAATACTGCGTTCTGCATCCACAGAGCCATCTGAAACAATATTAAGCATGCACATACTTACAACTGCAACAATAAGCAATCTTTCAATACAGAGAAGGACAAAATGGATACTCATTCATTCTAGAGCAGTGTTTCTTAAACTTTTTGGACTAACCAACCCTACTCAAAATATTTCATTTGTGGAAACCTATAAAAATTTGCAAAAGATTTAGAAAATATTTACACATAATGTGAATTGTAGGAATTCATGTTTCAAACTTGCATGATCTTAATGAGAAGGATGTGTTTGCAGTGCATGTCAGAAGTCGTCAATATCTGATGGTTTATTAAAGAGATCCTTAATGTAGGTGATCATATTTAACCTATTCCTGTATTTATGTAAAAAACCCCAGCGATACAAAACGCCACTGAAATCGCTTATCCACTCACAGCTGTCAGCCAAAAATCCTTTGTAGGGGTTGAATAAACTTCTACACACAAAAGGTAGATAGTAAAAGCAGTTTTAATCCACACAAACGTTAAGCGCTTTCACTCACTAATCATGAGCTTCTTCAGAACGTTCAAACAGCTGTTTTGGAATGTTTAAATATCCATTAATGGCGCCAAAAAAAACTAATCAGCTCCTTAAAGCTGACATGTCCTAAATAGTGTACACTACTCAAATCTAGTACAATAATGTCTCATCTAAAATACTAATTGCAATAAAAAACAAAACATAATCTATGCAATATAATAACCATATCTAAATGTTGCTAAAAAATAGTGTGTGCTCATAATATCATGTGCACTGTCAAAACCCTATTTCTAATAAGGGTTTGACAGGAATATGTTCATTTGGTACTTATGTATTATCGCAACCAGATTTTCACGGTTGCGAAATGCGCATACCACCACAGATAGGAGTACATGAAGCAATTGAAACCGTCTTTGTAAATGTGTAGTAGTGCCCCAAAACTTTACATTTACCGTAAAGTGGTGTTCAGAGTGTGTTTTGCTGGGGAATAACTTCAGATTACCTTCAGGAACAGACAGTGGAGAAAACCATCTTCCTGTTTTTTTTTTGCGTGCATTACACAGGCACGCTACACTTTTCATGGCAGCTATCATACTATCGTTTGTCTCATTTTGAACCTGCAGAAGAAATTCTTCAGAAAAGTAAAACACAGACACTGAGAAATTGTTTAATCCACACTTGCTTACTTTTAACCATTATTGTATTTAGAAATTGTTAAAAAAAAAAGTCACTAAAACCATCACTACTATGTCTGTGTTTTCTTCTCTGAAGGATTCCTTCCACACAGTGAATGCAATCCGTCCATCACACTGACAGCAGGCATGACAATACAAGCATGCAAAAAACAGGAAGAGGGCTTTCTCCACTGTTTTTGTTCCCAAAGGTAATCCGGAATTATTCCCCAGCAATACACACTCTGAATGCCAATTTACACTGTTTCATGGCCTCATTTCTATCGAAATTAGCGAAAGTCGCAACCGTGAAAATCTGGTTGCGATAATATGCAAGTACCGTTCATTTAAACCTGGTGGAGTCGCTGCATCAGTCAGCAACTGCCACCTTACCTCTTTGTATGCTAATACATTTTTAATACTGCCTCCCCTAGGATTAATTCCCACATTCTCCAAGATGGCAAATTTAAAATAATGTTTATCTCCTTGGCTATCTATATGTTTAAACAGCGCATTATTTTGGTGTTTGGTTCTAATACTATATAAATGAGAGTAAATTCTTTTCCTAAAATTTCTCTTGGTTTTCCCTATATAGTATGCTGAACATGCCATATATTTGGCTAGGTATATGACAAATTTAGTATTGCAATTGCCCTGTCTAAAACAAATTTTCATCTTATTAATATTATTCATCATTACGCCTATATCTTCACATATATCGAAACACTGATTACATGCACCACATTTCGATGTGTGTGTAACCCTCTCTACTTTTTTTACTTCCAAACCTCTTTCCAAAAGTGTTTTCAAATTGTTGCCCATTTTGTAAACAAATGTCGGTTTAGGGCCCAATATTTCCAACTTTTCCTGATCTGTCAGTAATACATGCCAATTTCTACTAAGGATTTCCTTAATTTGATTAATATGTGGGCCATATTCCAAAATACAAGCTCTATTAAATGCTTTATTGTTACTTTCTTCCTTCCTTGTGTCACTGTTTCCTTGTACTTCATTAAATTTAGCTCCTAATAAAGGAATATATTTTTTCCCCTTTCGTTAATCACGTATTCAGTAACATCTTTCATCATTTGAGTATCATATCCCCTGTCTCTAAATAACTCAAAAATATATCTAACTTCTTCCATCATATCCCCATAGTTTGATGTCATTCTCAAGGCTCTAATGCATTGCCCCTTGTAGATGTTGTACATTAGTTTTCTAGGGTGGTTACTGTTGTATTCAACATACGAGTTAGAAAAAGTATTCTTTCTATGAATCACTGACTTAAAGCCTGTTCCATCATTAGTGATGTACGTATCTAAATATGCCACCCCTAAAGCACTGCTCTCAGATGTGAATTTCAGAAATTCACTACTGCTATTTAAATATTCCATGAAAGTGTTAAACGAATCCTGGTCACCTTCCCATAGAATGTAGATATCATCTAGGAACCGAGAATAGTATTTTATGTTGTTGTAATAATTACTTTTAAATACTTTCTCCTCTTCCCAGTCAAGCATGACAAGATTTGCAAAAATGGGGGCACATGCTGCCCCCATAGTGACTCCTTTAATTTGTCTAAAAAGTTCTCCTTCATAGTAAATATAGTTGTGGTCCAGTACTATGGACATAAGTTCTGTTATCAAACAGATCCTATCCCAATCTAGAGAACTGTGTTTTCTAATACTGTTGGTAAAAGCCTCCATTCCTTCATCCCTAGGTATGCATGAAAATAAGTCAATCACATCAATAGATGTGAATAACTGATCTTTGTTCCAAATGTCTACTGGGTAATTCATTAAAAATTCCCAGGAATCTTTTACCATATGTGGGATGTTCCTATAAATGTGTTTTAGCATAGACTCCACTGCTACTCCTAATGGAAAGGTCTTGGATTTACTACCAGATATTACTTGTCTGAATGGTGGATCACTGACATCTTTGTGGACCTTAGGTATACCCACAAGAGTTGCCAATGTAGGGTGTTCAACTTTTAAAAAGTTGTATAAATCCTCAGATATCCATCTGTCCAAAAGAAATTCTTCAATATGTAAATCTATCCATCTGTAAGCAATATTGACCTCATTTCAAAGATACTGTGTCATAATTGCCTGAACCATGAAGGATGTCATGCATTTTATACTATATTCTAAAGCGTCATATATCACAATGCCTCCGCCCTTGTCAGGTTTCATAACCCATATACTGTTGTCTGTTCTAAGCTTTTTAAAAACATCTGCTTCTTCCACTGTTAAATTGTGTTTCAACTTCTTCCTTGTACACCAGTTATTAAACTGATAGATTTGCTGTGTTACGAACCTATCATATAACTGTACATTAGAGTTCATCACTGGCATACAACTACTTTTCTTTTTTAAAACACTGTTGTTCACCTGGTTATTTTCCCCTTTGTCCTTAAACATCAATGCTAAATTTAACTTCCTTATGTACAATTTGAACTCACTCAAACAATCCACTATTCGAAAACGGGTTATGGGAATAAATTTCATTCCCTTAGACAATAGGCTGAAGTGTGCTTTGTCCAGACTTATTTGAGTGTAATTAAATATTTTAAATTCCCTGTAACTGGATATAACACCTTCCTTGACAATATTAATAACACTTTCTGAGGTTTCTGTGTATTTATTGGATGCTCTTACTAAGTTCTCACTTCCCATTGGTACTGATGTCGTATATCTTTCTTTTTCCATTTCCCCCCTCCCCCAACTGGTTGTGTTTGTCTTGTACCCCTGACGAAAATTTCCAAAATTGCTCTTTCCTAAATGATTAGAATGGTATTGGGAACTTCCAACCTTATGTGTACCCATATAGATATCTTCCTTCTGTGTCCCACCCCCCCATTGATACATTTGACCTTTGTTGTACTTGTTCAGTGTCCCTAATAATTTTCTTACTTTTTTGTCAAAGGCCTTTTTAGTTTTGGATTCAGCTAACTCAAATTGCTTGAAATAAAGTTTCTCCCAATTCTCATACATTAAGTCATTGAGAATGACTTCATTTATCTGTTCAACCTCATTTATTATTTTGCATAGTTTTTCATCGTTAAATTTAACTAACATCTTCATATATTGCACCCCAAATTTGTCAAAATAATTTGTTAAATTCTGATTTTACTTCACTAGTTAATTCAATCTCCATAGTTGCCTTGTAAAACCGTAAGCCTACGGGTACTATATTCATATTAATACAATGTGATAAATAAGCATTGTCAAGCTTAATAGCATTTATAACATTCAATTTTTCCCCAACAAGAATATCAAGTCTTTCAATGTTGTTTTCAACTTGTTAGGATTAAATTGTTCACTATTTTTAGCGTCACATACTTTATCAAAAACTCGAGTGTCAAAAAAATGCTTTAAAACTGTATCCTTCTTCATTTCTTGTGCATTCACATTCTTCTTTTGATGATTGTAAGTGTTAGTTAAAACAGTACCTTTGTTACTAATGTCTGTGGCATTAGTATGGGCATATGTGTGCATTTGTTGACTGTATTTTGGTTTAGTACCTGTCCTTTTAGCCTCCTCAGTGAGGATGCTGAAACAAAAATCAAATGTGAAATCCGTAGCTGCAAGTCTGCTACTGCTCGGTTCCACACGAATAGGCATAGCAGGCATGTCAATACCGTCCACGTTGTGTTCTCTCTGTTGCTGTCCATTAGATATCTCTGGTGAGGAAGTAACAATAACCAGACTATCCTTAGAAGATACCTTCCTATGCGTATGTTCAAATACATCAATTTGTCCATTGCCTGTAATCTTAGTACCTCTACAGCTGCATTTGGAGTTGTTGTGACTGGCTGCTCCATTAGCCGTGTCTCTATCAAACAAGTCTCCTTTAAAAATCCCCATATTGGTTAGCAGGCTAAGGAGCTTACCAACTTCGCCCCTCAGTGTAGACACCTCCATATGAAGTTCCTTTAGTTTGTCTCTCTGCATGGGCGAGTCTACTCCTGAAATGTCATGAGTGGAATCCATAACCCAACAACTGAATGAGGCGTTCGACTGACAAAATGTAAAAAACCCCAGCGATACGAAATGCCACTGAAATCGCTTATCCACTCACAGCTGTCAGCCAAAATCCTTTGCAGGGGTTGAATAAACTATATATGTAGACATGTCAGCTTTAAGGAGCTGATTAGTTTTTTTTGGCGCCATTAATGGATATTTAAACATTCTAAAACAGCTGTTTGAACGTTCTGAAGAAGCTCACGATTAGTGAGTGAAAGCGCTTAACGTTTGTGTGGATTAAAACTGCTTTTACTATCTACCTTTTGTGTGTAGAAGTTTATTCAACCCCTACAAAGGATTTTTGGCTGACAGCTGTGAGTGGATAAGCGATTTCAGTGGCGCTTCGTATCGCTGGGGTTTTTTACATTTTGTCAATTGAACGCCTCATTCAGTTATTTCTGTATATTAATTTTGCTTGTAGTATGTAGAAGGAAATTGGAGATGTGCTCTAAAATGCTTTTCCCTTAAAAGTTCATACTCAGTACAAAATTTTACCCAAATTTATATCAAGAGGGAACTAAGTCTTCAGATTGCTCAGTGCAATGTCTGAGGAAAGATTAGCCAAACAGATCTTGATTTGTAGATAGCTCATTCTTTACTCATTTGTTGAGATTAAAAGGATCCAGAACTCACAAAAAAATCTCTTGGAGCCTGACTTGAGGGATGACTGTCTGCAAACTTAAAAACATTTTCCAATGACTGATTAGCTTTTTAGTTGGTTAAAACTGCAATCTTCATCATCATGTGTATGCTCCAAACCTGGCTATGAGAAAGAAACCTAGACCTTTAGTAGTACGGATGCAATCCTACCAGTAGAATTAGTTGATTTTGACAAAACTGTGGCAGGAGGACAAAGTACTAAAAGTGGGAGAGAGCAGAGTGTTTGTGGAGAAAGATTATTCATTGTACACCAGACAGAAGCAAATTTATTCCACTATTCAAGGAATGTTGAGATGCAGGTTTGAGATTCAAACTGCTATACCCAGCTGTCTTCAAATAATTCTTTCCTGGAAGTTCAACATTCTTTTTAGATGAAGTACATGCCAAGGAGGAAATACACAAGTTTCCACAACAAAAAATGAGCTGTGAAACAGAAAGAGATTCTGCTTCTTGTTTTTCTGGTAATAAAGACTGCACCTGTGAAACTTTTTTGAGTGCTTCAATGGAAAATGCTGTAGTGGAAGAAGGGAGCATTTGAGCTGACTAGAAGAACTGAGAGCACATTGGAAATGAAGCAATGACATGATTTGGGAGAAGGAGATGAACAGCAATAAAACCAGTAACTTAATATGGGATTACAATATAATAATTATATGTGCAGAAAATGACAGAACAAGAAAATCTGTATATATTGGACTATTTAAGAATTTGCTGGACTTGTGAGGGATTCTAAATCATATGCCCTACTTCATGTCATTAATATTCAAAAAATGCTTTGGAGAGGGGAAGAAGAGGGAGAAAGTTAAATGTAAGTAAAGAATTTTTTCCTATTAGCACTTTTTTGTAGTGTGCGGTTTTCTTTCCATGCTATAAAGTAACACTCTCAGTTTTTTTTTTAGTATAGTATAGGATTGTAAACAGGTGCTGCTGTTTCTTTTTTCTTTCTACCCCTCACTCTTTCTTCTTGTTCAGTTTTAAAAAAATGTAGGCAATGCAAAAAAAAAAAAAAACAAAAAAAAAAAAAAAAAACAGCCTGGTTAAAAGAGCATGACAAAGAAAAAAATGAATGTGCTTTTTCTAATTCTTGCATAAAGAAATGACTGGATTAAGGACCTTAGATTGATTTATTAATGAGTTTTAACAGTAAGCAGGTAAATGAAAAATAATACTGAATATTATGAGGCTTTTCTCTAGCAAAAACATGTATGTTCAGTAGCAATTCTGCACCTGTTTTTCATGTTTCTATGGAATCAATCTGATAACGAGAAACTGGCTACAAGCTGGTGGAAATTGACTGGCTGAATTGAAAAACAAAACTGAGAAGAGAAATTGGCTAGGACACAATGATCTCTGAAGCCACTCGGGGGTTTTCACAGCTGGGAGAGCTATAAAGAAGGGATAAAAGCAATTAGCACTTAACAGATGCACAGGCCGCACCATGTGTCTTAGCATATTTAACATTTCTTTTAGGTTAACTCAAGTCTGTGAGCGCGGCTGTCAGTTTGGGACCTTTGTTCTTAGTAGAAGAGTAAAACTTCAGTATATGAAGATGTACTTAGTTTTGTGTGTAAATAATAAGTTAAAATGTTTTGTGGGGTATTGGGAGTGTGCATTTTTTGTTTGTTTCAGGGCTTTAAATAAAACCAAAAAGTTCTTTAAGATGTAACTTAGGCTCAAATGGATATGACAAGAAAAGTACAGTTGTGTACACTTACCACAAATGTAGATGTTTGAGTGTATTCACTGTTGCAGTCATCACACTTGGGTTATCTGCCTGCAGGTAGCCCTCAGTTGGCCCAAATACTAGAGACTAAGTATTTCTGCGTTGGTTGCTGTCACTTCAGGAATGACGTCAAGTCGTCAGGGGTATAAAAACAAGCAGCCAATGTCATTACATCAATTTTTCTTGCCCCAAATGTCAGGAGCCCCCCAAACAGGGAGCTAAGTTATGGTGGGAAAAACACTGCCAGTAAAGAGTAAATACCAATAGCCCTGTAAGGGGTGAGTAATAGCCATAGAGAGGAGAGAGAGAAACAAGGGGGCTGGAGGGTGGTAAACCAGGACTGCAACAGTGAATATATTCAAACATCTACATTTATGGTAAGTGTACACAACTGTACTATGTTCTTCGTGTTTCACTGTTGCAGTCATCACACTTGGGTTGATTCGCAAAGCTGAAGAAAGGGTGGAGGCAGTCAAGAAGAGTTGGGGCTGGCTAGTATGCCCTGCAGGACTGCTGTTGCAAAACTTGCCTGGATTTGGAAAAGATAGGCAGGTGGTAAGGCTTGGTGAAGGTGTATACAGAACTCCAGGTAGCAGCTTCCAGAATGTCTCTGGTAGGGACTCCCCTGAGGAATGCTGTAGAGGTAGAAGTTGCCCTACTGGAATGTGCTCTGACCCCTGAGGGGTTGGTTTCCCATGGTATTTGTAGCAGAAATGGATACAGTGTGCTATCCATTTGGAAATTGTTTGTTTTTAAATGGCCTTGTCCTCTGCTCCAGGTGCAAAACTGACTTGAAGCTGGTCAGATTTCCTGAAGGGCATAATCCTATCATGGTAGAATCTGAGCCGTCTGTGCACGCCCAAGTAGTGCAGGATCCTTTCCCCTTTATTTTGAGGATTAGGGAAGAAGGTTGGCAAATGGATAGATTGGTTGAGAGCCACATTGGACACCACTTTAGGTATAAAGGAAGGGTTAGTCCTGAGGGAGACCCTGTCAGCATGAAAAATAATGTAAGGTTCCACAGTGATAAGTGCTTGTAAATCAAACACTCTTCTAGCTGAAGTGATGGCCAGAAGCAAGGCTGTTTTCCAAGAGAGGATGCTGATGCTGCAGGCTCAAAGGGGGCAGCGTGAGTTTTTCCAGTATAAAGTTAAGGTTCCAAGCAGGGTGAGTGCTCTCCTTGGTGGCCTTAAGTTGTTTGCCCCTCTCAGGAACTGTTTGATGAGAGGGTGAGAGAAGAGAGGTGTCTCAGTGTTGTAATGAGCTGAGATGGCAGAGGCATGGATCTTAATGGAGGAGAAGGATAGGCCTCTGTGGAGTAGATCTGCTAAGTAATCCAAGATTCGAGGTAAGGAGGGCAGTGTTGTGTCCTCTCCTTTAGAATGAATCCAGGAACAATACATTTTCCACTTATCAGCATAGGATTTCCTTGTACTGAGTTTTCTGGCTTCAAGAAGGACATCCAGCACTTGCTTGCTTAGGCCGGTCACTGGGGGAGAATTCAAGGAATAAGCCAGGCTGCAAGATTCAGGGTTTGCAGTTGCAGATGCAAGATCTGTTCTCCCCTGCTGAGTGAGGAGGGTTGGGATCTGGGGTAGGTGCCAGGGTGGCATCGGTGACAGGCTACCAGTGCTGGCATGGCCAGTCTGGGGCAATCAGGATTACCCTTGGTCTGTCCTGTCTTATTCTTGAGTAATATTCTTGAGAGACGAGGCAGAGGGGGGAATGCATAAATTTGAGAGGTTTACCCACTGGAAGGATAGGGCATCCACTTTCCAGGCCCTGCTGTGAGGTGTCCTGGTGCAGAATTTGCTGAGCTGGTGATTGCAGGGGGAGGCAAAAAGATCCACCTTTGGGGTCCCCATTTCTGAATCAGAAGGTTGAAGGTGCTGGGCTCTTATTGCCACTCATGTGGGTCTAGGAGATTTCTGCTTCAGTCGTCTGCCAGTGAGTTTTGTTTGCCTGGCAGGAATTGAGCTTGCAGATGGACCTGCATGTTCAAGGCCGTGTTCCACAGGCCCATGGCTAGCCTGCAGAGTGGGTAAGAGTGGGTTCCCCTCTGCTTGTTGATGTACTACATAGCTGTGGTGTTGTCTGTTTTTATTAGCAGGTGTCCTGGTGAGAGGAGGGATCTGAAAGCTGTCAGAGCATGTTGCACAGCTAGCATTTCTTTCTGGTTGATGTGCAGATGAAATTGACTTGGGCTCCAGTGGCCTTGAATGCACTTGCCGTCCACATGTGCCCCCCAGGCATGGTCTGATGCATCTGTGGTTAGGGTATGGGCGGCGTGGGGTTGAGTAAAGGGCAGTCCCTTGTTGTGGTTGCATGCTGCTGCCCAACAAAGAAACTCTGTCCTTAGACAGGGTATGACAGGAATGACGGTTTCAAGGTCCTGAGAATGTTGGCACCAAAGACTTTTTACGTACCACTGAAGTTTCCTCATATGCAGTCTGGCATATGGAATTAGTAGGATGCAAGAGGCCATGAACCCTTGGGCCTGCAGGATTTTCCTTGTGGATAGCTGGGTTCTGCTGGCCATTTGAGTAAAATAGTCTGTCAGATAGGCTTGTTTTTCTGGAGTGAGGAATGCCATATGGGATGCTGTGTCCAAGCTTGCTCCCAGGAATACAATCTTTTGACTGGGGACTAGTTTTGATTTCTTTTTGTTGATGGTGTACCTCAGGGAGGTTAGAAGGTGTTTTTTTTACAAATGTCAGCTGCTGCAACAGCATTTCCTGACTGTCTGCCTGAATCAGGTAGTCATCCAAGTACGGGTAAATTTGAAAATGTCACTGTTTGCAGTAAGCAATGGTTGGAGCCAGGCATTTTGTGAATACTCTGGGAGCAGTGGATAAGCCAAAGGGAAGTCCAGAAAAAGTACAGTTGTGTACACTTACCATAAATGTAGATGTTCGAGTGTATTCACTGTTGCAGTCATTACATTTGAGTAATCTGCTGGCAGGTTGCCCTCAGTCAGCCTGATTAACAAAGTCTTGGATCCTGCATCGGTTGCTGTCCCTTCTTCCATGACATCAGGTCGTCAGAGGTATAAAACATGCAGCCAACACCATTACATCCGTTTTTTCTTGCCCCAGATGTCAGGTGCCCCCCAAATGGGGAGCAATACATATATATATATATATATATATATATATATATATGTATGTATGTATGTATATAATTTAAAACAGAAAAAAATATACCTCCAAACAAAAGCAAATACACCAAAAAGGCTAGGGGGCTGGAGGGTGGGTAACCAGGACTGCAACAGTGAATACACTCGAACATCTACATTTATGGTAAGTGTACACAACTGTACTATGTTCTTCGTGTTTCACTGTTGCAGTCATTGCATTTGGGTAGAATCCCACAGCTATGGTTGGAAGGATGGATTTATACAGCATTAGGAGCAGCTATAAGGCCCTGCAGGACAGCAGTGGCAAAGCCAGCTCTGGATTTAGAGAAGAGAGGTAAATGGTAATGTTTGGTGAATGTATGAACTGAGCTCCAGGTAGCAGCTTCTAGAATGTCTCTGGTAGGAACCCCTCTGAGAAAGGCTGCAGAAGTAGATGCAGCCCTGGTGGAATGAGATCTGAGATCCTTGGGGATAGGTTTACCATGGTGCATATAGCAGAAATGAATACAATGGCTTATCCATTTGGAAATAGTCTGCTTTGAAATAGCCTTTCCCTCTAACCCTGCAGCAAATGCCACCAATAGTTGTTCAGATTTTCTTAGAGATTTTGTCCTGTTTAAGTAGAATCGAAGTTGTCTGTGTACATCCAATGAATGCAGAATCCGCTCACCCTTGTTCTATGGACTGGGAAAGAAGGTTGGCAGATGAATGGTTTGATTAATAGCCACACTGGATACCACCTTAGGCATGAAAGATGGACTGGTCCTGACAGCCACCCTGTCTGGATGAAAAATAATGAAAGGCTCCACTGCCATAAGAGCCTGTAATTTTGAAATCCTTCTAGCTGAAGTGACTGCTAAAAGGAAAGCTGTTTTCCAGGGGAGAAATTTTAGGTCTGCAGTAGTAGCTGGCTCAAAAGGAGGGAGAGTAAGTTTTTCCAAAACAAAATTGAGGTCCCATGCAGGAGTTGGTGCTCTCCTGGGAGGTCTTAAATTTTTGGCCCCTCTGAGATGCTGCTTTAGCAGAGGATGAGAGAAGGGGGAGGTTCTGTGTTGTAATGAGCTGAAATGGCAGAGGCATGGATTTTTATGGAAGAAAAAGATAGGCCCTTGTGAAGCATCTCAGTTTAAGTATTGCAGAATCTGAGGAATGTTGGGCATTGCTGTGCTTACTCCTTGTGATTGGTTCCAGGCACAGAATCTTTTCCATTTGTCAGCATAAGATTTGCTAGTACTAGGCCTTCTAGCCTCCAAAATGACATCCATCACAGGTTTGCTGAGGGATGCTAAGGATGAAATTAGTTGATTAGCCACGCTGCAAGATTCAAAGTTTGGAGCTGAGTGTGCAGAATTAGGTAGTTCTTCTGAGATAGAAGGTAAGGTGTCTGAGGCAGGTGCCACGAAGGAAGGTGTGACACATTGTGCAGGAGTGGGTACCAGTGTTGGCAAGGCCAGTCTGGAGCAATCAGAATAATTTTTTGGTTTATCCTGTCTTTTAGTAGAACTTTGGAGAGCAGACGCATAGGGGAAAAGCATAGACTGATAGGTTTTTCCAGCTGAATGATAGAGCGTCCACTTTCCAAGCTTTTTTGTGATGAATTCTTGTGCAGAATTTGTCCAACTGATAGTTCTGGGGTGAAGCAAAAAGGTCTATGTCTGGGCTCCCTCATTTGCGTGTCAACATGTTGAAAACTTGTGGTTCCAGTTTCCATTCATGTGGGTCCATAAGATTTCTGCTTAGTTCATCTGCCAGAGTATTTAGCTTTCCTGGCAGGAATTGAGATTGTAGTTGTATCTGATAGGTCAAGGCCGTGTTCTACAATGCCATGGCTAGTCTGCAAAGAGGGTAGGAATGTGTACCCCTCTGCTTGTTTATGTACCACATAACTGTGGTGTTGTCTGTCTTTATCATTAGTTGTCCCGGATGAAGGTAGTCCTTGAAGGCTGTCAGTGCATTCTGTACAGCTAGCATCTCTTTCTGATTGCTATGTAGGTGCATTTGATTTGGGCTCCATTTGCCCTGAATGCACTTTCCTGCCAGATGAGCCCCCCAAGCATAGTCTGATGAGTCTGTAGTTAGGGTTTGGGCAGCAGGGGGTGGAGTGAATGGCAGTCTCTTGTTTTGTTGTCAGGCCTCTGCCCACCACAGGAACTCTAGTTGCAGGCAAGGTATAATAGGAATCACTGTTTCCAGGCTGTGACAATGTTGGCTCCATAAACTTTTTAAGTACCACTGAAGTTTCCTCATATGCAATCTTGCATATGGAATTAGAAGAATGCAGGAGGCCATGAAACCCCAAGTCTTGCAGAATTTGCCTTGCAGATAGCAGGGTTTTTGTGGCCACCTGTTTGAAGTAAGTCACCAATTGAATTTGCTTTACTATCATAAGGTAAGTCATATGGGCAGCTGTATTCATGCTTCCACCCAGGAATGTAATTTTTTGAGGGTACCAGTTGTGATTTCTTTTCATTTATGGTGTACCCTAAACAAGTTAGAACCCTTTTTACAAATGCCAGATGCTTTAGAAGAATGTCCTTGTTTTCTGCCTGAATTAGACAGTCATCCAGGTATGGATATATTTGAATATTTCTTTGCCTGCAAAATGCAATTATCGGAGCCAGGCACTTTGTGAAGACCCAGGGCACAGTAGATAAGCCAAACGGCAGTGCAGAGAACTGGTAATGCAAGTAGCCTGCTTTGAAGCGGAGGTATCTTCTGCAAGATTCCCTGATTGGGATATGCAGGTAAGCCTCTTTTTAAGTCTAGAGTTACCAACCAGGCATCTTTGCCTAGCATAGGTAGTAACTGTTGAAGAGTCAGCATCTTGAATTCTGGAATGTCCAGAAATGTGTTTAGAATTGGATGCCATGATTTGTCTTTTCTGGATACCAGGAAAAGTCTTGAATAGAAACCTTGTCCCTTTTCCTCTTCTGGTACAGGATGAATAGCCCCCATATTCATGAGGGACAGAACTTGTTTCTGGGCCTCTGCCCACTGATTTGGGGGCAGATCTGGTGGTCAACATGTGGAAATGAAATCTGTATCCCTGGGATACTATATTTAAAACCCATTTGTCCTGGGTAATAAGTTGCCAGTTTCGTGCATGAAGTGCCAGTTTTCCCCCCAAAGGGGCGGCTAAAAGTTAAGTGCTTGGTGATTGTAGATGGAAATCATTGAGACTGTTTACCATAGGGAGGTGCCTTGTTGGTTCCAGATTTGGAGGTAGAGGCACCCCATTGTTTTGTTCTAAACGTTCCTTGTGACTGAACCCTGGAGCCTTTGGAATGTCTGGATTTGACTTGAGCGGCTCTCGAAGGGACTGGAAAGGACCAGTTCTTAGTAAGCCAGTGCCTACTAAATCTTGGAGGTTGCACTTTTAAGAAATCTTTCACAGTTTGCACAGATTTAGCTTTATCTTCCATCTTTTTTAACACTTCTTCAGCCTTATTACCAAAGAGACGGTCCTGTTGTAAAGGAGCATCCAACAATTTTGCTTTAACATGGTCAGGCAGAGTTTGCTCTTTGAGCCAAGCATGCCTTCTTAGCACATATCCAGTTACAGCACCCCTGCAAGAGGCCTCCAAGGAATCAAAACCACATTGCAAAGTATGTTTTCCAACTTGTTCAGCTGAATGCAATAAATCCTGCAAATCTTTATTTTCCACACAGTCAGAGATTAACATCATTTTCTGTTTAAGTAGTCCCATGATATGCTGTTGATATTTAAGCATATGAAATTGACAGTTTAAAGCCCTGATTTCCAAGGTTGCAGACATGTAAACCTTCTTACCCCATCTATCCAGCGCCCTGGAATATCTATCAGAAGGGGTAGGATTTTTAGCAGTAGAGGCCTTAATGCCCTTGGGACCCTGAGAAATGGTTTCAGGATCAGCAGTAAGGTTTTTGAAAAGGAATTCGTGGGAGTCAGGAACCCTGTAGTATCTGTCTGGCTTACTAGGAGCCGGAGGGAGATAATCAGGAGTCATACTAGATTCTGAAAAAAACATCATCAACAATGTCTAGAACAAGAGGTATAGCCAAAGGCCTATGCTGAGGAAGAAGAAGAAAAATCCCTAAGTCTCTTTTTAGATTCAGAGAAATCCTGACTTTCCCAGTGGAAATGTTCCCTCAAGGTATGTAAAGTTTCTCCAAAAGAGAAATCCTCAGGGGGAGAAGCAGAAGGGATGGAATCTTCTGCATCAGTGCTCATAAGTAGGTATAGATAAATCCTGTTCAGTAGAATCAGAAGAAATATAATGTTGATCTGGAGATTCATAGTGAATGTCTTGCCTAGGTGTCTTAGCAGGAGGGGGTTGGCTACCCCTGATCAAGGTAATTAAATCTTCAGCCATTTTGATGATTTGTTTTTTAGGCATAGGGGTCTGCACACATGGCCCAAGCATCAGTTTTATAGACATAGAAGTAGATTTTGGCCTTAGTTTTGAAGATGGCGTCGGTTTAATATACAAATCTTTAGGCCTGAAAACACCTTCAGAAGCCAGTGCCTGCACAGCGGCTTTGGACCCATCTAAGGTAGAGACATACGCGGGTTCAATACTTAAAGCATCTCGCGGCACTCCGGACTCCAATTGGGTCTCAGTAGAGGCCTGCGAATCAAAAGTAGCAGACATCAGGGGCTGCGAAAGCGCCTCACTGAGTACCGGCAAACTAGCGACTGGCTTAGGAGAAGCGTCATCAGTTTTGGACCTCGACGGTCTGTCTCTGTCTTTTTCTTTGCGTTTTTTTAGGTATTCCGGTAGTCGGATTGCTGACCAACTTCATTTCTGGGTAGTTAAATCGTGAGCCAAAATATTTAGAAGCAAAAATGTAACAACATTTAATAGTGCGTTGATTAAAACTAGCACAAAACTGACAACACGGTATATTATGATCAGGGCCTAGGCAAGGAATACAGTACAAATGAAAATCCTTATGAGGTATTTGCTTCGCACAAGTAATGCAATTATTAACTTTTACTGACATCTGTAAAGAGCAAGAAAAAGTTTCCCCAATGGGGTACTTAGCTTTTAGTTGAAGACTTCGGTTCTGAAACTCGAAAACGAAAATTTCAGGGGTCAGTCAACCAGCACTTGCGAACTGCTTCTACTTCGGCACCGCACAGCAAGAAAGACTAATGTAATGGAGTTGGCTGCATGTTTTATACCCCCTGACGACCTGACATCATGGAAGAAGGGACAGCGACCGACGCTGGACCCAAGACTTTGTTAATTAGGCCAACTGAGGGCAACCTGTCAGCAGATTACCCAAATGTAATGACTGCAACAGTGAAACACGAAGAACATCTGATAATGCATAGATCCTGCCCTGAAGCGAAGATATTTCCTGCATGACTCCCTAATACGGATGTGCAGATAGGCTTCTTTTAAGTCTAGGGTGACTAACCAGGCATATTTGGCTAACATAGGTAGAAGCTGCTGCAGGGTGAGCATTTTGAATTTTGGTACCACCAGGTAGATGTTGAGAGTTGAAAGATCTAGGATTGGGTGCCAAGTGCCCTCTTTTCTGGGTACCAGGAAAAGTCTGTAATAGAATCCTTGACCCATCTGTTCTGCAGGAACAGGTTGAATTGCCCTTATAGAGAGCAGGGACTGAACTTGGCTTTGTGCATCTGCCCACTGCTTTGGAGGAAAGTCTGGGAACCCTTTTGGGGTTGGCAGTGAGTGGAAGTAGAATCTGTACCCCTGGGATACAATGTTGAGGAGCCATCGGTCTTTGGTGATGGACATCCAGTTTTTTGTATGAAGGGCAAGTTTTCCTCCTAGAAGAACAAGTAATTGGGCAGAGGTGGGAAGTGGAGTAGAGAAGTCAATATGAGGTCTTACTGTAGGGAGGTGGCTTAGCACTCCCTGCTTTGTGGGTGGGGGCACTCCATTGCTTGGATCTCTGCATACCCTGAGACTGTAGGCTGGGTGGTCTGTTTCCCCTGGGTCTAGTTTGAGATGGCCTAGAGGGGGCTGGAAAGGACCAGTGTTTCGAGGGGCAATGCCTACTGAATCAAGGAGGCTGCACTTGTAAGAATTCTTTAACTGTCTGCATTGATTTAGCTTTATCTTACATCTTTTTAAGAACCTCTTCTGCTTTGGTGGCAAACAGATTGTCCCTTGTTCAAAGGAGTGTCTAATAACTTTGATTTGACATGGTTTGGCAAGGTCTGCTCCTTAAGCCAAGCATGTCTTCACAGTACAGAACCAGTGACTGCTGCCCTGCAAGATGCTTCTTGGGCATCAAAGCCAAACTGCAATGTATGCTTGCTGACTTGGCTTGCAGAATGCATAAGTTCCTGCAATTCTTTATTTTCTGCACAATCTGTAAAGGTAGCTATTTTTTGCTCAATAAGCTCCATAATATGTTGCTGATACTTCAGCATGTGAAAGTGACAATTCAAGGCCCTAATGTCGAGAGTTGCAGAAGTATATACTTTCTTACCCCATCTGTCCAAAGCTCTGGAATCCCTGTCTAAAGGGGTGAGATTCTTAGTTGTAGTTGCCTTGATACCTTTAGGCCCATGGGAAATGATCTCTGGGTCAGCAGTAGGATTTTTGAAAAGGAATTTATGAGAGTCAGGTACTCTGTAGTACCTGTCTGGTTTCCTAGGAGCAGGGGGTAAATTATCAGGAGTAAGATGGATTCCATAAAGACATCAACAACAACTTCCAGGACCGGGGGTATTGCTAAAGGCCTATGTTGCGGCAAGTCTAGAAATTCTCCGAGTCTCTTTTTGGACTGAGGATAGTCTTGGCATTCCCAATGGAACTGCTCTCTTAAGCATGTAAGGTTTCACCAAAAGAAAAATCTTCTGGAGGAGACGCAGAGGGAATGGATTCCTCTGCATCTGAATCCTCATAAGCAGATAAGGGCATGTCTTCATAGTTAGAAACCTCAGAGTTGTTGGACTCTTGGTCTTTTGAAGCTGCTGGGGACTGATTTCTTTTTCTCTTAGAAGGGGAAGGCTGACTTCCCCTAGTCAGCATAATAAGGTCTTCTGCCATTCTAAGCATTTTATGTTGTGGCAAGGGAGCAGGTGCATGCGCTTTGGTCGTCCGTTTTCTAGGCGTAGCGCGTACTCTTGGCCTTAGTAACTCTGTAGCTTTAGACAGAACTGAAGTCATCAGTTTGTGTTGAAAATCGGTAGTGTAAAGAACTTCCTCAGAAGCAGGTGCCTGCTCAGCGGCTCCGGACCCATCCAAGATAGAGACATCTGCAGGTTCCATGGTCGAAGAAGAGTCTTGCAGCATACTGGACTCTGAACGGGTCTCAGTAGAGGCCTGCGAATCCACTGAAGCGGGCATCAAGGGCTCCAAAAGTGCCTCACTGAGTACCGGTGAACTGACGACTAGCTTAACAGAAGTGTCGTCGGCAGGTTTGGACCTGTGTGGTCTGTCTCTGTCTTTATCCTTACGTTTTTTCAGAAAATCTGTAGTTGGATGGCTTACCAAAGCGAGGTACGTTGTGGTCTGGGCCTAAACAGGTGACGCAGTAAGAATGAAAATTTCGGTGTGGTATTTGCTTTCCACAGGCAAGACAATTGTGAACTTTTTATGACATCGATTAGAGCAAGAAAGAAGAATCCCAATGGGGTACTTAGCTTTAGAAGACTTCAGGATGATTCAATTCGTAAACGAAAATTCAGGTAGCGGCCGGCCGGCACTCGTGCAAACTGCTTCGGGCTCCTTGGCAAGAAAGACTGATGTAATGGGGTCAGCTGCCTGTTTTTATACCCCTGACAAACTGACGACAGCCCTGAAGCGACAGCAACCGACGCAGAAATACTAAGTCTCTGGTATTCGGGCCGACTGAGGGCTAACCTGCAGGCAAATAACTCAAGTGTGATGACTGCAACAGTGAAACACGAAGAACATCAACAGTATATGCATGTAACACAAAAGCTGGAACTAGACATTTAACAAAAAAGGTGTTATACATAAAAGGTGGAAATAACTTTCTTTAATGTCTTTAAATGTCAACGCTCTCACAGATAAATACAAAAAAGAAAGATTAGTGAACTATATTAAAATATATATAAAGTGCAAACAGCTAAGTTACAGGAGACACACTTAGAAAGAACTGAACACGTGAATTTGATAAAGAAAGGTTTTCAGGATGATTATTCAGTCGAATACCTGGGATGGGACAAAGGAAAAAAGGAGTACTTATATTAATTGCAAGGGGAGCACCAATAGTGATAGAAGAGGATAAAAAGATAATGACAGACTTATAGTGCTAAGGGGCTACTGGCAAAGGAGAAGGATTATACTGGTATGTGTTTATATTCCACCTACAACTGCTATAATGGAGCTTTAAAAATTCTGGGAGAAATAAAGTTTTCAGCAAGGATTACTGCTTACAGTTGGGGACTGGAATGTGATTTGCAACAGTGAAGATGTGTCTGGAGGGCCCAGAAGGGAAAGTATAACAAACAAGGGTAGATTGTTGAAGAAAGTTACGAAAATATTTGGCATATGTGAATTCAGTAATAGGAGTTTGGAGTGAATTTACATATTATTCCCCAAGATATAAAAAGTGGACTAGGCTAGACAGAATTTACATTTCACAGGAACATGTGCATTTAATTGAAGGTCTTGATACATACCCAATAACTATTTCAGATCATGCACCAATAATAACTAAAATAAAAACACAGGGAAATGAAATAAAAATGAGACACTGGTGCTTTCCCACCTATCTGCTGAACAGAGAGGGGTTTAAGGAATGGGTAGTAGAGATTATTCAGGAGCTATTAGAGAGGACAAAAATTTCTTCTGAAAATATAACTAGGGAGTGGGATGCAAGTAAGGTGTAGTATAAAAATAGGATGGAAATAAAAGAACGGGAGCTATGGTTAAGAAGTAACAAAAACTTATTTAGAGGGAGTGACACGTGTTAAAGTATTGCAGAACAGGGGGAATCTCACAGAACAAGAACAGAATCAACTGCAGAATGCTACGCAGAAAATAAGGGATCACCTCGACAATATGCACGAGTTTTGAGAGATTGCTGTTAAGCAACTGTTTTTTGATAATAACAGTAGAACACAAAAACTTTTAGCACAATGACTCAGGCAACAGAAAGTAGAAAGGGCGGTCACCAAGCTTAGGAAGCCTAGAAAAAGGTAGGTAACAAGAGATCCTGTAGAGGTATTAGAAATATTTCCGAAATTCTATGAAAGTCTGCATAAAGCAGAGAAATATGGTATCAGGGAGACCTAGAAGAGAAATATGGAAATCAAGAAAAGATACAAATATAAATGTTTACGGAAAAATTAAATGAGCCAAGGTAAACGGTAGATGAGGCTCAATTACTAAAGGTTAGGATAGAAGAAGATGAGAGATAAAAAGTGTGATGTATAACCAATCTACAAGAAAGCCCCCAGAAATGGATAGTATTCCAGTGGAAGGTTGGAGGGAAAAGACTGACAAAAATCTGGAAGGTTTTGTTTAACAGCATTTTAAGAGAAGTACCACCTACATCCTGGAAGAAAGCAGAGGTAGCTGCAATACCCAAAGAGGGTAAAGATCCATCACACCCAGCTTCATATAGGCCCATTTCAATAATAAACCATGATTATAAAGTCTTCATGTCAAATGGCTAAACGAATGACAAGTAATGCCAAAATTGATAGACATGGATCAATGTGGTTTTGTGGAAGGGAGGTAAACATCAGACAACATAAAAAGAATACTGATGATCCAGAAGTAAGCAAAATTTAAGAAAATACCTTTGTTCTTGGCGGGTCTTGATGCAGAGAAAGCATTTAACAGAGAAAGTTGGGACTTTATAAGCTTGACAATGGAAGCATTGGCATTCCCTGAAAAAAATTATAAGGTTAATTAGGTGGATATATGAGGGATCATAGGCAAAAATTAAAGTGGATGGGGTCCTCTCTGATAATTTCCGCTTGAACAGAGGAACCAGCCAGGGGTGTCCTCTTTCCCCTTTATTTGCATTATACTTAGGACCACACTGGCAAAGAAAATAAGTGACTCAGAAATTCAAGGATATAACTGGCATGGCAGTCAAGAAAAGATGGGTCTATTTGCAGATGACATTATTTTATACCTGACAAAACCAGAAAAAGACATTACAGTGCTGTGGAACATTTTGTGACAGTTTCATATCTTTTCGGGATACAAAATTAATGAAGCTAAAACAAAGGCAATAGCAGTAAATTATTTACCCACGCATGAATTGGTTCAACAATATCTGTATTAATAGGGACATGATAAAATGAAGTATTTAGGAATATGGATTAAACATTATGCTGATGTGGCATCTAATGATATGTGGGAAGAGATTAAATCTTCTTCTTTTGGCTTTTCCCGGTTAGGGGTCGCCACAGCAGATCACCTGTCTGCTCATGATTGGCAGTGGAGTTTTACAGTGTCGAGTTGCCAGCCCGGCGCCCAACCTTCCACAGAAGACACACACACACACACACACACACACACACACACACACACACACACACCTAGGGCCAATTTAGAGTGTCCAATCCACCTACAGCATGTCTTTGGGATGTGGGAGGAAACTGGAGCACCCGAAGGAAACCCACGTGACCACAGGGAGGACATGCAGACTCCGCACAGAAGGCACCCCAGCCGAGGATCGAACCGGAGAACCTCTTGCTGTGAGGAGGCAACGCTAACCGCTGCACCACCGCGGCCACCCTGGGAAGAGATTAAATAAAACTGAGAAAATGGAAACGTTTTTATATGGATTTAGATGGTAAGATACAAGCAGTCAAAATATTTTTAGTCCCTTTAGTCTTATACATGGGACAGGCATATTTTTATCAACCAGAGGAGAAGTTGTGGACAGTAATTAAAGAGCTGTAGGATTTTATCTAGATGGGAAAGACGGCAAGAGTCAAGTGGGATAAACTGATTCTTCCAGAGGACAGGGCAGATTGAGATTACCCAATTTGAAGGAGTATTTCAGAGCTACACAGTTAAGGCTCCTATACATATCACAAGCAGAAAACTATAATTCAAATATTTTGGAAGCAGTCCTTTAAGGAGAATAACAATATTCATAAATATTATTATATCCATAAAGTAGCAGAAAGTATTCTAAAAAGTAAGCCAGCAGGGGAAAGGAGAAACGAGATTCTGCTGATAGGGATGACTGCAATTAGGGATATAGACAATAGGCATGAGGGGGCTGGAATTTACTGGAGAAAAATGGCAAAGGAACCAATGCACTGGAAGCAAATAGCTAGAGAGAGAAAGATGACAGAATGGGAAGATGCCAAGAATTTATTTATACTGAAGGATTGCTATCAGATAACAGGCTAATAGAAAGAAATAAGGGGGGGGGTCCTAAACAAAAGACCAGCACTGGTAAGGTTTTTATTAGAATCTACAACAGAAACTGCCATTAAAAAGGAATAATTAGAACAGAATACAAAATATTGCATGATAACTATAAGTCAATCAGAGGATGTTAGAAAGGATTGGGAAGAGAGACTACATTTAACAAATAAACAATGGGAGAATATATGTATGCATAATATGCAATGAAATCTAGAAGATTAAGGATTTTTGCTTGGAAATGTTTACATACATATTTTTATACTCCAAGTAGAGTCCAGAGAATATTTCCTCAGGTTGACAGCTAAATGTTGGAGGAGTGACAGGGAAGAAAGAGGTGCTTGGGAGCATATTTTTTGGGAGTGCAGAGGATTGCCGGACTTTAAGGATTCTCTGTGGGATGCACTGCCAGAGATGCTGGTTGGGTGGACTGGTGTGATGAGGGAGATGACTTTTCTGAGCAAAGAATAGGAATTGCCTAGACATGGTAAGGCATTGTTGTGTCCAATTATTGTGGCTGCCAAAAAAGCAATTACTATAAAATGGAAATCAAAATCTAAACCAACTATATCAGAAGTAGTGCATACAGTAACAGAGATAAAACAACTGGAATTGAGATCTTTAGAAAAGGGTAGGAGCAAACTACATAGGAAGAAATGGGAATTCTGGAAACAATACATGCAGGGGAGGAATAATGTTTAAAAGAAGGCAGGATTTAAATGAGCTACGTAATGTTTGACTGAAAATGATTGGGTAGATTATAAGTGATGTATAATGTTCGCAAATGGGAGTGTATCAGTATGGTTTGTGATATAAAATGCTTGCAACTAGGATTGTGTCAGTGTGGTTTGTTTTCATTTATATAAATTTATGACTGCTTATGTGATAATTAATGGTTTAATAAAGACATTTCTTGTTAAAAAAAGGGGTAGAAATTGAATAATTTATGTAATGCTGCTTAGGTTATATGATATATATCAATATATCTGTAGTATAATGTTTGTTAATGTTAATTTGTTAATACAGTTTGATTACTTTTAAATTTGCCTATGGTACAAGTAATAATTCAACAAAGGTGTTAAAAAAATCATATTAACAAGGCAAGCAACATACCCGAACACTGCAGAAAATGCAACTCACTCAAGTAGGAGGCCAAAACTTGGCTGAATAGGAAATAAAAAAAGTTTCTCCAACAATGAGTGAACCAGCAAGCAAAAGGGGACTCTCTTGTTTTTCTGACAATAACAAAGCTCACTGAGAGACTTTGCTAATGAAACTCTTTTCTATTCATACGAAGAAAATTGTTTGAGAGAAAAAAAAAAGTACAGAAGCTGACTAAAAGAATCAGGAGTATCTTGAACTTGAACCAGAAACTGGTGTTGGGAAATGAAGATAATAAGGGAAGAAAAGACCAGCAACACTGTGAAACTACTGGATAAATGCAAGTTTGTGAAGCATCAATCCCATCAGATATAGGAAAACACAAGTGAAATGTGGCTTTAAAAGAAGAAGTGGTGAAGAGAGACTGGAATTTTGCTGACTCTGTTAAACTAGCAGGTGAACTCTAAAGAATATAACCCATTTTATGTCATTAATATTCAGAAGGATGCTGAAGGGAATGAAGTAACTGTAAATAAAATTGTTTGTTATTAATATCTGTAAAACATTTCCTAATGTAAACTGCATGTTATATTATAAAACAGTTTTGTATAGTTAGGCATATTTTCAATGTGGGTAACTCTTCTGAGTGACTGCTGCATATGATAAAGAAGTTATCACATATTTTTTCTTAGCTGCAAGGTATACAGCATTTACACTGTAACAAAATAAAACAGGCTGGAAAGAAACATGTTAAAGTTAATATAATGTTGTGATCTTGGGCTGTCGGGGCAGGGTGTAAAAAGTGTACTGATCACAGTATATGTCAGAATTAAGAGAATACCTTCCTCTGTTTTTACAGGATGTCTAGATTAAGTTGTAGACAATGTTTTTTTAAACCAAATACACTTGAACAATTATACAAATACGACATGCGAAATATTAGTTTTCCTACATTTGCAAAGTCATTAGACACTTTTCCAATAGTAAATGTTCTCAACAGTAGATACGAATTGAACAAATGCAGGCAATTAACCATTATCATGTTTGAATAGTTTGTTCTGAGCGAAATCTACAAAGTTTTCTTTCATGCATTTGCAAAGTTATTTTTTCTGTCATTACAAACTTTTTTTATTTGTAGTCCAGCTGTCTGCAGGTATAAGCAATTAATCCTGAGAGCTATGTGGACTACTAGCTGAGAGAAATGTAACCCCCACCCCAGATGTGAAAAACAACCTGCACGCTTTCAGTAAAATTTACATTTTTGTTATAGGAAAAAGTGTACTGGCTACCTTTAAAAATAAACTAAACTATGTACTATTATATTAAATGCATTCAAATATTAAGTCTGCTAGGGAGGCAAATACTTCTATAGCATTAACCAATGATGTCAGTGTGGTATATTGAAGATTTACCCACGGTTGGCATGGTTTAATCACGAGGGTGAAATTAAGCCAAACGTGGGTAAATTTCAATATACCACAACCATGCAGTCAGTTTTTGCTATTATACAATGACATTATTTAAGGAAAAACATACTTACTTTTCTTAAATGTCTTTGTATAATGCCTCCATGCTGCCCTTCCGCATTTATGTGGCATCCTAGGTTTTTTTTTGATGTACTGCACATGCATATGGGACTTGTGCTCCCACACTTGCGCAGTACATCTGGGCAGTGAAGAGGCAGCAACGGAGAAAGGGAGATCTCTGTTGCTTCTTCTTCTTTGCTTCTTCTTCTTTGTTATAATCAATTAAAAAAAAAGAACCCGGGATACTTTTTATGTTAGGGAGAGTCGGGAAAGACAAAAATAAAAGTATAATCAGGTAAGTTGTACCTGATTATCTTTTTATTTCTGTCTGTGCCATCTCACGAACATTAACTGTCTTCAGTTGTATTTGGTATTAAAAAAAAAAATTACGAGATATACTAACGGGAAAAAGTATGGGGGAACGGACCTTTTCCTGTTGGTATATTCTCAGATTTACAACAGGCACGCCTGGTTGGGCTGGCCAATCAGCATGCTCGTTTTTGAATGCTAATGGCCAGTCATTGTATAATATCATTTATTCAATTCCTACAGTTTCATACTTTATTTTTACGTGCAGTAGCAAGCAACTGAGTGAAGTCTGAAATTGAGAGAAGTGAATAAACAATACAAATAATTTCCTCCCCAGCAGCCTTAACACTTGCATGCATGTAATATAACAATGCACAATTTATTTATTTAAAGGTAGCCAGTGCACTTTTTCTTAGGACTAAAAGGAAATGTTTAATGAAAGCATGTCAATTGTTTTTCACATCTGAGAAGGGATTAAAGGTAAGAAAAGAACAGAAAGCAATCAATGTAAGTAGGACCACAGACTATAACATGTGCTTTAGCACAGATGGCCTTAATTTTAGGTTTGGAAATGACTGTAGGCACAGGCATTGATTTGGGACAACTACTCCAATCTGGAGGGGGTAAACTTAATATGTTGAAAATGTACATAGTTTTGTGTGCTTATTTTACGTTAAATGGGGATGAGTGATTTAGTTTTTCTTTTGTTTTCACTGAAATAAAAAGTTTTCAAAATGTGACATCGGTTCAATTGGTGATGAGAAAGATCAACTACATAAAATGCCTGTCAAATAGTGTGTGCATGTAAGACAAAAATGGAAATATACGTTCAGAAGAACTGCCATATATTAAAGATGGAAGGAATAGCTTTCTATCATAATGGCTACTATGTGCATTCGATACTATCATGGCATATAAATGACCTTACAGGAACTGACAAAATATCAGACAGTATAGAATTATATTAAGAAAAACAGAATACAAACAGCAATGTTGCACAAAATACTTTAAATAGAAATCTGCATGCAACTTTGACAAATAAATAATTTCAGAATGGTCACTCAAAAGAATAAAGGAAAAAGAAAACAGGAAAAATAATAACAATAATGACTGCCAACAGTAAAAGAAGAGCAAAAAAATAAGACAATAAAGGAAGATTTGTGGTATTCAAGGACTTTTGACAGGAGAGGAGGACTACACTAGCATCTATTTATATTCCACCAAAAACTGCTATTATGGAGCTTAAAAATTTTTTGGAGAAATAAGCAGGATTCAGTAGGGAGCATTATTTTTGGGTGAGGATTGGAAATTAATTTATGATAATGAGGCTGTATCAGGGAGACCTAGAAGAGAAAAATTTAACAAATGAGGATAGATTTTAAAAGAAATATATGAGAATATGTGAATTCAGTAGTACAAATTCAGAGTTCATATTCATACCTTATTTTCCATTTGTTTATTTGACATTTGTTTACAGGGAAAATCAAACTGGGCCCAGAACCCATCTGCAATGCAGGTCTGGGAAAAAGTTTCAATAAGAGGACATTTAAAACATGTACAGTAATACATAATTTGTAACAAAGTGTGATGATAGAAGAGACAACAGGGCAATATTTACTCTTATAAGCAATTACATATTTCTCTAACTAGCTGGCTAAGATTATTGTGTTTCTACACATTTACTTTGATTTTTGAGCTTGTAGTAACTGGGCAAGATTGTACAGACATATTTCTCAGGAGCATGTTATTTAATTTAAAGCTCTGATACACATCCAATAACTATTTCAGACCATGCACCAATAAAAACTAAAATAAAGATGCTGGGTAATAAGTAAAAAAATAAGACCTTGTCACTTTCCTACTTGTTTAGAATATAGGAATTAAAGAAGTGGATAGTGGAAATTATTTAAGAGTTATTACACAAGATAGAAATGTCTTCAGAAGAGATAGCTAATGTGTGAGATAGAATGAAAATGGAGTTTAAAAAGAGGGTAGAAATAAGACAAAGAGATACGAAGAAGAAGCAATATGATTTAAAAGGACTGATAAAAGCTACAGAGAACCACCACCACCTTCTAGATTATTATATTCATAAAGTAAAAGAAAGAATTAAGAATTAAGCCAACACAAGAATGCAGAAAGGAGAATCTGTTAACAGGGAAGACTGCAAGAAGAGGTATAGAAAATAGGCAAAAGGGGGCTAAAATTTACTGGAGAAAATAAGCAAAGGAACAAAGGTATTGGGAGCAAATAACTAGAGAGGGAAAGGTCAAACAGAAATGCCACAGAAAAAGGGGCTTGCTGGAACTTGAATCCAAATAAAATACATTTTTTTAAATCCACTAACTGGCTGGTTAAGTGCTTTTGTTGGTACACATCAGACTTCATCAGGATTCTGGAAACAGAAAAAACCCAATTTATTTGTGTGGGAAGTATGCTCTCCTTGAAAAAGAGTAGTTATAAGTGGTGTCCTGCAGGGCTCAATCCTAGAATCACTTAATTTTGGTACTTCCTTCTCTGATGTCAAGGCTAACATCAAGGGCCTGTGGCCGACCAGGTGATTAACTCCATATCTGAGTTCTACAGTCTTAAGGAGGGATTAATGCACCAATGAGTGGCGTCTGAACCATGGCCTAAAACTAAATGCCAAGAAATATAACACTGTTTCCTTTTGCAATACTGGGCATCTATGCATCTACCACAAAGATGACACCCCTTTGAAAGCTGACTCAGTCTTTAGGGATATGGGCACTTTCATTGACAATGAACTATCCTTTGCTCAACATGTAACTACTGTTCTTAGAAAATGCTTTTAATTAGCCAGACTAATCTCCAGGAACATTTCTTCCATATCTATGGAAGGCATCATCCTTCTCTACTACTCCTCCCTCATCAGGCCCAAAATAGAGTATTTAAGTGTAGCTTTGGTTAAGTACTTGTCTAAGCATATGAGCTAGCTTATGAGACCATTGGGTTTTCTCACTAAGATAATCAAGGGCATGTCTTCCTTGAGCTATCAAGCCTCCTTGAAGTACTCTCTCTCTCTCGCTCTTTTCCTGTTTCCTACAGACCTTTGAGAGATGGCTGTTGTCAGGAATATACAGCCTCAAAGCATCCAGTCCTATACAAACTTCTGCACATCCCACTCTCAACAGCAGCTCAAGATATCTGAACTTTGACCGAAACATAAATGGGTCTACTGATGAGTTAGATATATATCCCAGATAATCCCTCTTTCATGGGACAGACTTCATCTGGATATAAAATAAAGTAGTCTCTGGTGCTCTAAGCATAACTTGGATGAATAGATGAGCAATCATAAATACACTTTAGCTCTGGCCCCTCAAACCCTCACTGAAAGGGGTTGAAGCTAGGGATAAAATCAGTCATGTCAATAGGTACTTACAATTTGGGATACTGTGGCTAAGCTACAAATGGTCCTCTGAATCAACAGCCTAGAATTAACATATGAACCTTTGACTTTAAAGGACATAACCAGTTAAATGTATTTAAAAAACTGTTATCTATTATAGAAAACTGCTCAATGGTTATAAATATGCTTTAAAAAGACTGGTTTAGTGACTGAGGCACAGGATAGCTATATCACTGGCTTAACACCACCCACACACAAGAAAGTTTACTTGGTCAAAGTCATTTACTTGAATAAAGATATAGCCAATTATGAGCTCCTTTAAAAAATTAGTTCTTCACTGTGACAAATTGCTCAACGGTGAGGAATATGAGTCAACTAAGTTGGACCTCCTCTAATCACACAAGTACCAAGAATACTGACATCTTCTAGGCCTTTATGTCTATTACTGAAATAACCAACATATATACTAATTACAATCAAGGAAAAATTCCTGTCTAGATATATTAACCCCTCTTTCTGTAAGGAATTCAGCTAAATTCTAGCCCTTAACAGGAAGTCTGCTAAATTCTATCCTTTGTGAAAAGATTATCAGTTATACTAATTCTCCTTAGAGAAACACAGAGATAGTGGCAAACAGGGATAAAGTCCAACTTAAAAAGCAACCTCACACCAGTCGAAATATAACCACATAATTATGAAAAATGAACACCAAACACACAGGACTATGAAAAAGTCACACATTAATATTAAGCGCTTTCATCCTACATACAAACATTGACGTCATCAGAATAACAAGTATGCCAAACACACAATTTATATAATTTACACAATCACATGTTCCCCTAATTAACATTATTAATCAATTTCCTTAAATATACACATCAAATTTATACTAAAACATAAAATACAAGTTTATAAAAAATGGCAAAAACAAACTGCATATATCAGTAAAACAGGTTATAATTTCAAAGCTCATAGTTTCAAAACACTATTTATAGAGATGTTAAATCCCGAAACATGGTTGCTTCCAGTACCAGTTGCAGCCATATTTCCTTATACTCCAAAAATCGTTGTCAGTCACCCCCTTTTAAAGATAGAGAGACCTCTTCCAATATGAAAAACTGAAATGCATTAAAATTATTACATAACAGTGAATGTTTAAAAAGGGTGTTATTGGCATCACCTTTCTGTATACTATAGTGATGTTCATATATCACAGGTTTAAGAGGTCTCTCCATTTTACCCACATAACATACCTGACATGATTGATAAGCCACATACATTACTCCTGCCATGTTACAGTACATCTCCTTATAATAAATGTCCTTTGAATATTAACAATGCTTATTTTTCCAACAACAATAATATATGGGCAACATGAACAAACCCCATAAATTTCCATATTCTCTCTCTCATTATTATTCTCAATGTTTCCTTTAAAAATATTTGTAAGGTTCTTGCCCCTTTTAAACACAAAAATAATTTCCTTACCCAACTTTATCATTAACAGCTTGTGCGTGTTAACTTCTGTTTTAAAATTTCTTAACAATTTCTTTAATTTTGTTGTTCCTATTACTATAGGATAAAACCATTACTTTAACAAAGTTAATGATATGATGGGGGTATCATCAATATCATTTCTCAATTTCCCCCATTCAGAACTGGTTTAAAAATACTTTCCCTTTTAGATAAAACTTCCCTCTCTACATCTTACATAATTTCACCAGATATACTCTCTCAAGTAACATATTTTTCAAAGAATCTAGCTATTTTAAAAATATTTCATATTCCAAAATCATCCACAATAGTTTCACCATATGTCCGTTAACTAAACCATATTTTGTTTAAAAGGGTGGTGACTGCTATACAACAAATAAGAATCAGAAATAGCGGATTTACAATAAATTGTGGATTCATACATTTTCTCTTCCCTATTTTTATATAATTCAATGTTCAAGTAATTAATACTAACTTCATTCCAACTATAAGTAAATCTTTAAAAAAATTATTAGATGAATTAATAAATGATATTAATTGATTTAAACTATCCAAAGAACCTTTCCAAATAAGAAAGATGTCACCCAAAAATCAAGAGTAAAATTTTATGTTGTCAAATCAGATTCAAAAACTCTGGTTTTTCCAAAACCACATGATAATGATAGCAGATACTGGTGCTGACGCTGCACTCACTGCTACTCCCCTGATCTGTTTAAAAGTATATGCTTCATAAAATAAAAAGTTATTATGACGAACAACTTCCATCATTAAAGTAATATTTTTATCATCACTAACAGTTACATTTTTAAAAGTAATGAGTGCTTGTGTAAACTACTCCAGACAAGTTTAATGTGCTATAGTTGAGGGCAGATATTTTCCATCATTGGTAACTAATAATGTATTCACTTGAAAATCAAGGTTGTGAACTAATTCCAGAACACTCCCTGTCAATCTTGTTTTAAATAATTTTGAAATTTCATGTGAAGCAGAGCTCAGGAATTTTTTTGGTGCAAATTGTGGAAAAAAGTACTACAATTTGACCAAACAGGAAATGTATTTATTAAATCAATTAAAGAATGATATGACAATTACAATTATAAACCAGATAAGGGGGTGGGATACTACTAATGGATACCATGTTATATATTCAAAAAATATTTCAATTATTATGGCACATTGACACTAACATTGTGGCTTCACATAAGGAAGTGGAACTAACTTTTAAAGCAAAAGATACTATTTTATATGATCTTTTAATGCCAGGTGATCTATCAAAAGATGAATATAATTATATGGCTGTTCAAAAACCAGCTATTTCCTCTTTTTCTAGTATCCCTAAGGTATGCAGAGAAACAAGAGACCACCCATTAAAACCTGTGGTAGCTTCTGCTGGTTCTAAAACAGAACCTATGGCTAAATACATTAAGAAACTTTTTTTTAAATGATAAAACATATATTTTAAAGGATTTTTGGAATTAGTTTGTAACATTTATTATGAGATGTTTACATTATTAGCTAATACTGAAATAAGAGATCCATTCTCAACTATACCATGTGGCACTGGTTTAGAGTGGTTTACACAAGCACTTGTTGTCTTTTGGCTTTTCCCAGTTAGGGGTCACCACAGCGGAACTCCGGTCTGCTAATGATTGGTAGTTGATTTTTACATGCCGAGTTACCAGCCCTAATGCACAACCTTCAACGAAGGTACGCCCATTCACACATGTCTCCCTGCAGAAGACGCTCTAGCTGAGTATCGAACCGGACAGCATCTTACTGTGAGGCGACAATGCTACCGCAGCACCTGACAGTATGTTAAAAATATTATTTTAATGATGGAACTGGCTCTTCATAATAACTTTTTATTTTCTGAAGGAGAGAATTTTAAACATATTAAGGGAGTAGCAATGGGTGCAGCTTCAGCACCAGTATATACCAACATTTTCATGTTGTTTTGGGAAAATCAAAGCTTTTAAAACTGATTTTATTGACAACATAACATAACATTTTATTTTAGATGTTTGGACATCGTTCTTATTTGTTAAACTTGTTTGGAAAGTTTAAGTCAATTTATATCATTTATTAATTCATCTAGTGATTTTTTTAAGACTTACTTATAGTTGGAATGAAGTTAGTATTAATTACTTGGACACTGAACTATATAAGAATATGGAAAAGAAAAGTTATGAATCCACCACTCATTGTAAATCCACTTTTTTTTATTCTTATTTGTTGTATAGCTAACACCACTCTTCTAGATGATTTCGGAATATGAATGATTTTTAAAACCGCTACATCTTTTTGAAAATATGTTACTTGAGAGAGAATATCTGGTGAAATTGTGGGAATATGTAGAAAGGGAAGTTTTATCTTAAAGGGAAAGTAATTTCATTTTAAACCAATTTTGAATGGGGAAAATTTGAGGAAAGATACTGATAATAACCCTATCATTAAATTTGCTAAAGTCATAGTTTTACCCTTTAGTAATAGGAACAACAAAATTAAAGAAATCATGATATTAAGACCTGGAAAATACAAGTTAATATGCAGAAACCATTAGCAATGAAGTTGGGTAAGGGAATAAATTTTGTGTTTAAAAGAGGCAAAAACTTTAAATATATTTTGGAAAGGAACATTAAGGATAATAATGAGAGACGGAACATGGAAATTGGTGGGGTTTGCTCATATATTACTGTTGGTGAAAAAATAGACAGTTTTAATTATTAAAAGGATATTTATTGTAAGGGAAAGTACAACTGTAACACAGCAGGAGTGAAATACATGTCCTGTCGTTAACCTTGTCAGGCCTTTTATGTGGGTAAGACGGAGAGACTCCTGAAATGTAGGATATATGAACATTGCTAAAGTATATGGAAGGGCGATACCAATAATGCCCTTTTTAAATGTTCACTGTTATGTATTAATTTTATTACATTCATGTTTTTCATACTGGAAAAGGTCTCTCCATCTTTAAAAGGGGTGAATAGCACACATATTTGGAGTATAAGGAATTACTGTGGCAACTGGTACCGGAAGCAACTCTGTTTCCTGGTTTGAATGATAACATCTCTATAAATAGTGTATTGAGTATTGAAACTACAAGCTTTGAAACTGTAACTTTTTTTACTGATACATGCAGTTTGCTTTTTGTATTTTTCATTAACTTATATTTTATGCTTTAGTTTAAATTTGATATGTATAATTAAGGAAATTGATTAATAATGTTAATTAGGGGAACATGTGATTACGTAAATTATATAAATTTAGAGTGTTTGGTATACTTTTTATTTTGATGAAGTCCATTTTTCTACATAGGATGAAAGTGCTTAATATTAGAGCGTATGGATTTCTTACTCCGGTGTATTCAGTGTTATTTTTTTGTGATTAAACAAGGATAAAGTCCTGATTATGGTCCAGATGACCTGAGTCAGTTAACGACTCAGGTGACTGACTGTGCTGGCAGGGGAGGTTAGAGCACAGTCAGATGCATACTGCATCAGTTCCCCTCAGAGGAAGGACTGGAATGCAAATGCAGAAGCTGGATGCATGCATTCAGCTCACCAATCTACCAGAGATGAAGGCCAGAAACTCATGTGGTAAGGTACTGAGAGTCTGCTGTGATACAGATTAGTTGTCCTATCATTCAATAGGTGAGGCTGAGCAAATGCAAAATACCCTCACTGCTGAGATGCCAGTCTAGAGACAAAACTCCAGTGTCTCCCTGTTACAGACATTCTGGATGACTCTCATTCTAGTGGATTTGGGTAGTACTAAGGAATGAATGGGTTCAAGTCTAGTGGGGGGAAGGCTTGATAGTTTGCAAGAAGATGGAGAAAAAAGCATCAAGAAAAAAACAGAAAAGTAATGGAAACATTTCCACCCAAGTAGAACAAAATTATGTTTGAGAGGAACTTAAAGGATTTAGCATCAATGGTAATTTCTTTCAAATGGACCAAGCTATTATGCAAATTAAAGATACTAACCCCAGAACTTCAACTACACAGGGGGTAACAAGGCTAGATTGTGTCATCTCACCTAGCCTTTTATTAATAAGCACTTACCAACAAAAAACATGCATGATGTTGCATGAAAAGTTTAGCGGGCTGGGCTGATAACAAAAAGTACCTTTAAAAAGGACTTACAGATTAAAGAGAAGCCAGAAGCAAATAATTAGATCCTTAGTGAAAAATGATACAGCACAAAATAAGAAGTTATGTACCTACCATAACGTTCCATGTTAGTTGTCTTCTTCTCGCCTTCTTTCTTGCTGGATGGGTTTGACTCAGCCAATACTAAAGCTCGAGAGCTAATTCCACCGGCTCGAGGCTCCCCCATATCCCACAATGCTAGGCGGTAACTCCTCAGATCTCGTTTGAAAGCTAGGCCAAGCAAGAAAAAACTCCATAACATGGAGAAGGGTAACCCACCTCTATAGGGCTGACTGTGAGGTGTCCTAAACCTAACAGAGGAAAAATATAGAGGTGGTAGAGCATGGGAGAAAAGGATTGAAAGGTCACAAGACAATCTCCCCTAGGTCTGTCCAGGCTAGGGGGAAGGAGGGTGGGACGCAAGAAAGAAGGCGAGAAGAAGACAACTAACATGGAACGTTATGGTAGGTACATAACTTCTTAATGTTAAGTTATCTATCTCGCCTTCATTCTTGCTGGATGGGACCGCGTCCCTAGCACCTTGTCCCGGGTGGCCTATCGGAACAGACTCTTGAGAACAGTGGAACCAAAGTTGGCACGGTCTCTGGAGGCTATGTCCAACTTGTAATGAGAAATGAAGGTATGAGGGGAAGCCCAGGTGGCTGCTGAGCAAATAGAATCAATAGGAAGCCTATCCTGAAAAGCTATGGATGTGGCTAAGGCCCTATTAGAGTGAGCTCTAGGCTTCGAGGGCAATTGTTGTTGCCAGATCTCATAAATAAAGGTAATCGTAGAAGTAAGCCATCTAGAAAGTGACACTTTAGTGACTGGAAGTCCCATCCTGCCTTCCGCATATGAAATAAACAGTTGGTCTGATTTTCTAAACTGTTTAGTCCTGTCTAAATAATACCTAAGTTGGCAATGAACATCAAAACAGTGCAGTTTCTGTTCTGATCCGTTGCCATAGTTGGGGAAAAAAACTGGGAGATCAATAGTTTGATTCAGATTTGCTTGAGAGGACACTGAGCAAAAAGGATGGATTGGTACGCAAGGATACTCTATCTTTGTGAAAAAGTAAATACGGGGGACGACAGCATAGAGCATGGAGTTCCGATACCCTTCTAGCTGAAGTGATGGCTATTAGAAAAAGCGTTTTCCAAGACAACAACTTCATAGAACATGAAGCCGCAGGTTCAAAGGAGGGTAGAATCAATGATGCTAGAACCAAGTTCAGATCCCATGGAGGAGGTGGATCCTTGATAGGGGACTTAAGAAGAAAGACTCCTTTCAAAAAGGCTTTACAGAGTTTGTGAGACATAATAGTAGACTCTGACACACCCACATGAAAATTAGATATAGCCGCCAATTGAACTCTGATAGTAGAAGGAGAAGAGCCTGCTTGGAAAAGTTCAGCTAGGAAATCCAGAATGGACTGAATAGGTGCAGTAAAAGGATCTATTTCCCTGGACGCTGCCCAGAAGGAGAAACGTTTCCATTTGCTGCTATAAGTCTTCCAGGTAAAAGACTTATGAGAAGCTATCAAAATATCTCTAACTGAGTGAGATATTAAGGGAAGCCTGGCTAAGGTTGGAATTGGAGGAACCACGCTGTGAGGTTCAGAGAAGAAAGGGATTGGTGCAGCTGACCCGATTGATGGGTCAAGAGATCTGGAACTGGGTCCAGATGCCATGGTTGCACCAAAAGGTAACGGTGAAGAAAGGGAAACAAAACCTGTCGAGGCCAATAAGGAGCAATGAGGATCATTGAGGGCTTCAGAGCGATGGCTTTCCGAATCAGCTGAGGTATCAGTGGGAAGGGGGGAAAGGCATACAAGAGTCCCGGAGGCCAATCGTGAACTAGAGCGTCTCTGATGGGATGACCTGGTAGGGTAAAGAGGGTGAAGAAATCGGGACACTTGCTGTTTTGGGGAGTGGCAAAAAGATCGCAGCAAGGTTGGCCCCAAGTTCGAAAAACTTCTTCCAACACTGATTTCTTCAGAGACCACTCGTGAGGCATAAGAATTGCTCTGCTCAATCTGTCTGCTATCACATTGGACTTGCCGGGAATGTGCGTTGCTATCAGGAAGCGCTGAGAAGAGATCGCCCATTGCCACAGTCTGAGTGCTTCTTGACATACGGGGTAAGATTTGGTCCCGCCTTGCTTGTTGATGTACCACACTACGGACATATTGTCCATCTGAATTGCTATAGTTCCCTTGGGAAGAGAGTCCTGAAGGGCTTGCAACGCTAAAAGCACTGCTCTCATCTCTAGAACATTTATGTGCAAGTGGCACTCGATCGGCTGCCACGTGCCCTGGATTGTCCTGCCCTGGTAATGCCCCCCCCCCACCCGATCAGGGAGGCGTCCGTTGTCAGAGTCGCAGCCGGGGGCGGGGGAATGAAAGGTCTCCCTAGCAGAAGTTGGGAAGATGTGACCCACCAGGAAAGATGATTCCTGCATGACTGAGTTATGCTGATAGTGTGGGACATTGGCAGAAGTTGAAAAGACCACTGAATGAAAAGCATCCACTGAAGAATCCTCATGTGGAAGCGGGCTAAGGGGGGAGAGGAATAGCCGCCGCCATAACCCCTAGACTTTCAACACCAGTCTGACCTTGACCCTGTTGTAATAGAAGAAAAACCTGCTTGTGAATGTCTGCTACTCTTTGTTCCGTGAGTCTGGCTGACAGACTGACTGTGTCTAATCTTGCGCCTATAAAGGTAATAGACTGACAAGGCGACAAGACAGACTTTTCGTAATTTACAGAGATGCCTAGAGTCTGACAGGTTCGTAAAGTGTAGTCCCTGGCTAAGAGAAGTAGATGCCTGGTGGTGGCAGTCAGGAGTCAGTCGTCTAAGTACGGAAACACCTGGAATCCCTGGCCCCTCAAATGAGCGGCGACCACTGCCATGCATTTGGTGAACACTCGGGGGGGCTGTAGTGAGACCAAAGGGCAGGGCCCTGAACTGAAAATGACTGGCTCCTAGCCTGAAGCGGAGAAATCTCCTGGATCGTCTGTTCATCTTGATGTGATAGTACGCATCCTGGAGATCTATGGAGCACGTCCAGTTGTCCTGACCCAGAAAGGGCAGGATGGACTGCAGCGTGACCATCCGAAATTTTGTTTTCTTGACAAACTTGTTCAAGTTGCTGAGATCCAAAATGGGTCTCCAGTCCCCTGTCTTCTTTGGAACCAAAAAGAATTTGGAGTAGATTCCGGATCCTTGTTGGTCTGCTGGAACTGGTTGAATGGCTCTTTTTGCTAGCAGCTTTGAAATTTCTAGTGCTGCTTGCTCCCTTTGACTGGGTGGAACGTCTGGAAGGGAGTTTCTGGATTGTTTTGGGATGTGAACAAATGGAATTCTGTAGCCTTCGGATATGATAGACTGTACCCACTTGTCTTGAGTAAGGGAAAGCCAGGCTTTTGAGTACAGAGATAATCTTCCCCCGACTGCCTCCGAAGGTGGACAGTCGGGCAGCCCCTCAGGGGTGCTGAAAGGGTTTGTCAGAGAAGGTTTCTCGACTACCCTGATTCTGCGGGCCCCCTCTGCCTCTAGGACGGCGTCTATTATTATTGTTCCCCCCTCTGCCTCTAGAGGGGAAACGACTCTGTGCGTCCGGTAAGACTCCCCGTGGTTGTTTGCGGAACCACATCCTTCCCCCCCTTCTGACCCTTGGGGTAAGGTCTAGAAGGGGTAGAAAAACGGACTCCGACGGCAGAAAGAGTCTTACCTTCTACCTCGCACCTTGTCAGAGTATCCTTCACTTGTGGACCAAAGAGAGATGATCCATCAAAAGGGGAGTTAGTGAAGGACACCTTGAAAGGGTCCGCAAAGCTACATAGCCGCATCCACGCATGGCGGCGTAAGGCCACCCCTGTACCTGCGGCCCTGCTCGCTCCATCAGCCGTGTACGAAATCAGGCATATGGAGGAGTTAACTACTGAGTTAAGGGTAGCCAGCTGGGAGTTCATCCTATCTTGAAACCCCACAGCTGATGGGTCCTTCAACACTTCACTCATATCCTTGAGCAAGTCCCTTTGGTGACGAGTGAAATGACACAGGTAATTCAGCGAACGCATAGAAAAGGTCGCTGATGAGAACATCCGCTTACCGTACCTGTCCATGGTCCTAGATTCCTTATTTGGAGGATGAACAGGTACCGAAGGATCCGCTAGTTCCTTCTTGGTGGCTGCAGCCACCACCATGACATCCACAGAGACACCTTTGGACAAAAACTCCTTGTCTTTGGGGGCAGTGATAAATTTGGCTGGCCTCCTAAGGGTGGGTTCCACCGAGTCAGGAGCCGCCCAAGCCTTCCTCGCCACCACTTCCATGAAGAGGTCAAAGGGAGGGGACACCCAGGAGGTGGAAGGTCGAGAAACAAATGCCTCAAGGTACACTGATTCGTCCTCTGAAGGGTTAAGGGCTGGCAAATTCCCCCTCTGTCTTAAGATTTCTAGTATGTCTGCAAAGGAGACATCTTCAGAGGGGGAACGAGGGGAACCCTCAGAATCCTCCAAATCAGTGTCAGAGGTGACAGACTCAGGGGAGTCAATGTGCTTCCTCTTGCACTGTCTCTTCCTAGGGGGTTCTCCTGCAAGGTCAGGAGAGGCCTCGGAAGAGGAGGAAATTCCCACTGGGGATACTTGAGACACAGATTCTCTACGGTCCGAAGCAAGGGGGTGAGAAGAAATCACTGCAGGCACTGTGGAGGGAGGGGCTGATGGAGCCGACTGTGCAGTAGAACTAGGTTCTAACACGCTCCGCATGACCTCAAAGGCACCCCTGTCAGGCAGGGCCAGAGGTCTCCACTCCGAAGAGCCAAAAACCTCCCCCGGCACCGACAAGGATGGCTCCAAAGCCGATGTCGGAGCCGAACTAACCAGCGTCGAAGCACCGAGAGGGAGAGCGGGGTCGGACAAGGGTCCGATGCCACTCGCCCCCTCGGAGCCGATGAGGGAAGTCCGGCGCCGAGATCCCTCCAAGGAGGAAATCGGAGCAGACAACGGCGCTGAAAGGAAAGGTATCGGTTCCGACGCTCCCACAGTCTCGGCTCCGAGCAGCACCGGCTCCGAACTCAAGAGAGTCGGAGGAGGAATATCTAATGGAACAGGGGTAGCCATCGACTGTTGAGTCGGGCTGTGTAACATCTGGGCCAGTGCCTCGGACTTAAGTCTACTCACCACCCTCTGCAAATCATGGTCCGAAAGTCTGGAGGACCTAGAGGAGTGCGACCTATGGCTCCGTTCAGACAAGAGCGGTGACGCTGGAGCCGAATGAACGGAGCCGATAGAAGGAGACCTGGATCTCTTTCTAGTAGTCGGTTCCGACAAGGGTATCGGAACTGACTTCGACTCGTCTGTCTCGGCTCCAGCCGGAGCAGAGGACACGGTGTGTTTGGCAGGTCTAGAATCTAGGTTTGAACCGTATGAACGGTCTTTGAACTTCCGGAGGACGGCTCAGACACTGGAGCCGACTGCCTGGAGGGCTTAGAAGGTTTCCCCGACAGAGACTGGGTCGGGGGACCCTCGGGCTTCAATAAGCCCCTTAAGATTAATTTGTTTTTACGTTCCTGCAGGACTCTAGGGCTGAAAAGTACAGTTTTGTACCTACCATAAATGTAGATGGCCGAACAGGATAGCATCTGCAGTCCTTACAAATGGGTTGTCCTGTCGTCAGGCAGCCCTTCGGTCGGCCGGATTCCAAAGTCTGGGTCTGGCCTCGGCTGGTGTCGCACTTCACCCGACGTCATCTCTGCTGGTCTTCGGGTATAAAGGCATCAGCCGATGCCATTTTCCTCAGTGTTTCTTGCCCCAGATGCCAGTTGCCCTCTTGGATAGCTACATTTTTGGGTAAATGCCAATGTTTCCAAAAAAGTAGAAGGCAAACACAAAAAATAAGCATGTATGTACATATATACAAACAAGTACACCATAAGAGATCCCCCCCAGCTAGCTATTAGGTGGGCAAATACCCTAGGAGTACCACAGAGAGGAAGGAGGGTGGGTAATCCTGACTGCAGATGCTATCCTGTTTGGACATCTACATTTATGGTAGGTACAAAACTGTACTATGTCCTTCAAGGATGCATCTGCAGTCCTTACAAATGGGTAGAATACCATAGCCAAACTAGGGGAGGAGGAAGAAGAATTATGGTGTAGTTAGGATCCCTTGCAAAACAGCAGTGGCAAACCCTGCTTGGGATCTAGAGTATAGAGGTAAGTTATAATGCTTGGCAAATGTATGCACGGAGGTCCAAGTAGCAGCCTCAATAATGTCCTTGGTAGCCACTCCTCGTAAGAAAGCTGTGGTAGTGGCTGTAGTCCTTGTAGAATGAGGCCTTATGTTCTGTGGAATTTGCTTTCCATGGTAGGAGTAACAGAATCTTATGCAATTTCCTATCCACTTGGAGATTGTCTGTTTGGAAATTGCTTTTCCTTCCCTTCCTGTTGCATAAGCTACTAGAAGCTGGTCAGTTTTTCTATTGCCCTTGGTTCTGTCCAGGTAGTAGCGCAACTGTCTATGTACATCCAAGGTATGCAACAGTCTTTCCCCCCTGTTCTGTGGATTGGGAAAGAAGGTAGGTGGATTGCCTGGTTTAGAGACACTCTGGATACCACCTTAGGCATAAATGTAGGATTAGTTCTCATGGACACTCTATCTTGGTGGAAGATTAGGAAGGGTTGTACTGCCATTAAAGCCTGCAGTTCCGAAACCCTTCTTGCTGAAGTAATTGCCAGTAGGAAAGCAGTTTTCCAGGATAGGTGCTGAAGATCTGCTGTTGCTGATGGTTCGAATGGAGGGAGTGTCAATTTTTCTAGCACAAAGTTCAAGTCCCATGCTGGTAATGGTGGTTTCCTAGGAGGTTTTACATTCTTAATTCCTCTCAGGAACTGCCTGAGTAGAGGATGTGAGAAGACAGGGGGATCGAAGCTGTATTCTGCAGAAATAGCTGATGCATGTATCTTGATGGAGGAATAGGACAGGCCTGTATGGAGGAGCTCTGCCAAATACTCCAGGATGTTGGCAATATCTACCTTTGACACATCTTTCCCTCTTTCAGTACTCCAAATGACAAACCTTTTCCATTTTCCTGCATAGTTCCTTCTTGTTGAAGGTCTGCGGGCCTCAAGGATAATGTCTTTAACCCTTTGGGATAAATCTGGGTTAGTTGCTCTTATGTAATGTTCCAGGCAGTCAGTTGCAGAGTTTTCAGGTTTGGATGCAGGATGTTGTAGTCGCTCTGAGTTAACATCAAAGGAATCAGGGGTAGTGTCCACGTTTCCCCCCGAGACATGCTCCTCAGCAATGGATACCAATGTTGTCTTGGCCAATTTGAAGCTATCAGAATTATCCTTGGATGTTCCTCTTTGATTTTCAGTAGTACCTTGTGCATCAAAGGAAGAGGTGGAAATGCATATGCTGTCAGGCCTTTCCAACTGAAGGATAGAGAGTCCACCTTCCAAGCAAGTGGGTGGTATGTCCTTGTGCAGAATTTCTTGAGCTGGTGATTGAGTGGGGATGCGAATAGGTCTATTTGTGGCATTCCCCATTTCTTTGTGATGGCCTTGAAGATGTCCGGGTGTAGCATCCATTCGTGAGCATCCGAGGTAGTTCTGCTTAACATGTCTGCTAGGATGTTTTCTTTTCCCGGTACAAATATTGCCTGTAACTGAATGTTGTAGCTCAGAGCCATATTCCACAGGTCCAGAGCCATTCGGCATAGGGGGTATGAATGAGTGCCTCTCTGTTTGTTGATGTACCACATGACTGTGGTGTTGTCTGTCCTTATCATCAATTGGCCTTCTTTGAGGAATGGTCTGAAATTCTGGATTGCTAGTTTTACTGCCAGCATTTCTTTTTGATTTATGTGCAGGTGCAGCTGATCTGGAGTCCATAAGCCTTGAATGCACTTGTCCAGCATGTGGGCCCCCCAACCGAGGTCTGAGGCGTCCGTTGTGATGGTTTGGCTTGTTTGAATGTTGTGGAAGGACAAACCTGGGTTTGACTGGCATGCCTGAACCCACCATAGGAACTCTTGTTTCAGGCATGGGATTAGTGGTATTTTGGTTTCTAAGCTGTGCCTGTGTTGAGACCATAAATTCTTTAGGTACCACTGTAGCTTTCTCATATGCAGTCTGGCATGGGGGACCAGGATTATGCAGGATGCCATGAAGCCCAAGGCCTGCAGTACTTTCCTTGCTGTTAGTTTGTTCTGCTTTGTTAATGCCAAGAAGTAAAGAGGAAGTTGTTCTTGTTTTTCTGCAGTTAGGAATGCCATCTGTTTTACTGTGTCCAATTCTGCACCCAAGAATGTTCTTGTTTGGGATGGTATCAGTCTTGACTTTTTTAAATTGACTGTGTATCCCAGGGCTTGTAGTAAGCAAATGACTCTTTTTAAGTCTTGTGTCAGCTTGCTTTTGTTGTCCGCTTGTATCAGGCAGTCGTCCAGGTATGGATAAATTTGGATTACCTGAAGCCTGCAATGAGTGATTACTGATGCCAGGCATTTCGTGAACACTCTGGGCGCAGTAGATAAGCCAAAGGGCAATGCTGAGAATTGATAATGCTCTGATCCTGCAAGAAATCTGAGGTATCTTCTGCAATTTGGTCGTATGGGGACGTGCAGGTATGCCTCCTTGAGATCTAGAGTTACCAGCCAATACTCCTTGCCCAGCATGGGAAGAAGTTGCTGTAGGGTCAGCATTTTGAATTTTGGAACAATGATGAATGTGTTTAAAGCGGACAGGTCGAGAATAGGTCTCCAACTTTTCTCTTTTCTTGGTACTAGGAAGAGTCTGGAGTAAAATCCTTGCCCTGTTCTGTAGGTGGTACCCTTTCCACAGCTCTCATCTTTGTTAATTGAGCTATTTGTTTTAGAGCTTCTGTCTTTTGATTTGGTGGTAGGTTTGGCATTCCTCTTTTTACTGGTAAGGTGTGGAAATGAAACCTGTAGCCTTGGTCTACAGTTTGCAAAATCCACTTGTCTCTTGTGATATAGTGCCAGTTTTTTGAAAATAAGGCTAACTTTCCGCCTAAGGGTGCTGCTATTTGTTCCCTGGTAGGCGGTGTCAGAGCCAAGTCACTGTGATTGTCCTGTTGCAGTGGTAGTGGTTGTATCTGTGCCTCGTTGGTTATTGCCTTGCCACTGGCGTCCCCTGTAGGCACCTCCTCTGGATTGATTTCTGCCTCTGGAACGTCTATTCCTGCCTCTCTGAGTTTCAGAGGAGTCTGGAAAGGACCAATTTTTGGAAGGCCAGTTCCTGCTAAACCTTGGGGGCTGAACCTGTAAGAAATCTTTAACTGTTTGTACAGATTTTGCCTTCTCTTCCATTTTCTTCATTACTTGTTGGGCAGGAGAACCAAATAGACTGACCTTATCCATAGGAGCATCTAATAGCTTTGCTTTAACATGATCCGGCAAGACCTGTTCTTTCAACCATGCATGCCTTCTTATAACTGTGCCAGTCATGGCTGATCTAAATGAAGCCTCCAGTGCATCATAGCCACATTTTAAAGAATGGTTACTAACCTGCTGAATGTTATTCACCATTTCTAGAACATATTTCTTATCTAAGGAATCATCAGAGGACAGTTTCTTAGTTAACTGATCAAGCATAAACTCTTGGTATTGGATCATATGAAACTGACAGTTCAAAGCTCTAGCTGAGAGAGTAGCAGAGGTGTATACTTTTTACCCCATCTCTCTAAGGACCTGGATTCCCTTTCAGAAGGGAGAGGGTTTTTCGCTGAGGTCGAAGCTACTGCCTTAGGCCCCTGGGAGATAGTCTCAGGATCTGCAAAAGGAGCCTTGTATAAGTGGTGATGAGTGTCCGGTACCCTGTAAAACCTATCGGGCTTAGCAGGGGCTGGAGGTAAAGTATCAGGAGCAGTGCAAGCATCATTAAATGCATCATCCACAACAGGAAGAACTGGAGGTATAGCTAAGGGCCTATGTTGCGGTAAGTGTAAAAAGGTCCTAAGCCTTTTTCTTGAGAAATCTTGTCCCTGCCATTGGAATTGCTCTCTCATGGCATGTAAGGTTTCCCCAAAGGAAAATTCCTCTGGTGGAGAGGCAGAAGGAATAGATTCTTCAGCATCGGAATCTTCATAAGTAGAAAAAGGAGCCTCTGGATGGTGTGTATTATCAGAAGAGTCATCTGAGGACACTGGCTCAGGGGCTCTGCTCTAGGTCTCTTTTCTGGAGTTTGAGAGGCCCTGTCTGGGTGAGATTGGGATCCCCTTATTAAAGAGATGAGATCCTCTGCCAGAGTAAGCATTTGGGAACTGGAACTGGGCCTGTGAGAGGGGGGCTTAACAGGCACAGACTTAGCAGTTTTGGCTGCTTTAGCCCTGGCAAAGGCCTTTATAGACATGGCTGCAGGAGGCCTAGCAGCACCACGTGCTGGGGTAGAGACATCCAAAGGGATGGTGTCCGATAATTCTAGAGAAACTACATTAGTAGGCAAAACTTCAGAGGCCGATTCAACTAGGGTAGAAGGGGCCTCGGTAGTAGTCATGGATTCGGCTGAAGATTGACCCGTTTGCTCGGTTTCGGCCGAAACCGAGACACTCGCGGTTTGCTTAACCGAGGTTTTGGCCGAAACCGCGGACCGCGAGTGTCGGTCCTTTTCTTTGCGTTTCTTAACAATTTGAGTAGTCGGAGGATCCGACGGCATAATGTACGCAAAATCTGAGCCGAAAAACTGTTCAGCAAACTCCGACCGACGCCTAAGCGTTCGTCGGTTGAAGGAAGCACAGGCTAAACAAGCTGCTACGTCGTGGTCTGGGCCTAAACAAGGTAAGCAGTAAGAGTGGAAATCTTTATGAGGTATTTGTTTCCCACAAGTTAAACAGTTATTCACTTTTTCTGACATCGGCTGAGGCAAGAAAGAGTCCCCAACGGGTACTTAGCTTTTAGAAGTCTTGAGTAGTATTCGGTAGTAGTAATCTCTGGATCTGACCGACCGGCACTTGCGAACAGCTTCTGCTTGAGCGCCACGGCAAGAAAGACTGAGGAAAATGGCGTCGGCTGATGCCTTTATACCCGAAGACCAGCAGAGATGACGTCGGGTGAAGTGCGACACCAGCCGAGGCCAGACCCAGACTTTGGAATCCGGCCGACCGAAGGGCTGCCTGACGACAGGACAACCCATTTGTAAGGACTGCAGATGCATCCTTGAAGGACATCTGTGACAGACAGCACAAGAGTCCTGCAGGTGTAAAGGTCCCAGGCAATACACACAAGAAGTGTGACCGTCTGTCAGAGACATCTTCTGACAGCACGAGTCACACTTCTTAAAGCCTGAGACCTTCGAATCTTTAAACATATCTAAAGAGACAACACTAGTGCAATCACTCACACAAACACACAGATTACACTAAAAATTAAATTAAACTTACTAAATTTAACAAAGATCCTGACAGAAAAAAACACACTCACTCCAACTACTAGGAGGGGTGGGAAGGGGCCTAAGGCCTAAGGGAAATAACCCTTGGAAAAAATTTTTGGAAAGGGAAGATATTTGTAAGGGAGTGCTAACAAACTAAATAACTAACTAATTACTATCGAAAAACTAACTTAAAGGGGGTCTAAGTTTACTAGAAACTTTAGAAATTTAACTAACCTGCAGAGCCGGTTGGAAAAGCACCTAGTCAGCTAAGCGGCAAACGAGATCTGAGGAGTTACCGCCTAGCATTGTGGGATATGGGGGAGCCTCGAGCCGGTGGAATTAGCTCTCGAGCTTTAGTATTGGCCGAGTCGGAGCCGAGGATCGGCTCTGAACCCATCCAGCAAGAATGAAGGCGAGATAGACAACTTAACATTGAACTTTAACTGAAGAATAGTCAAGGCCTATATCACATATCTGAGACAAACAATCCAACACTGCAGGGACACCAACTGTAAAAGGATCTAGACATTTAGAATGAGCCAAAATGGAAAACCTTGCATATTTACTTCTCTGAGTAGCAGTTTGTGCAGAGGATTAAGGCTATATGTTGACTTCAGCCTCCATTTCCTTACTGTGTCCCTCTGAGTAATTCACTTAACAAGAAAGCGCTTCTCTGTCATTCTTGTGCCCAGTGGGTTTACAAATTAAAAATCTTTTTGGTATATGAAGTAGGGATTTGGACCACCCTGGATGGGTAAGTTGGAACCCTGGCCATTAACAAAACTGAAACAATACAATTAGTCACAGGAAGTGGAGATCTGAATGGGGTAGGATAGAAGGATGTTCCAAAGGAGTCCTCCAGGATAATGGGGAAAGTTTTTTTTAGTAAATCAGGTCACGCTTCTCAGACATGAGAAAGCCCTCAGCCTTTTTTCTGCATGTCGTTCTGAATGAATCTTAAAATCAGAGGAAAAATGGGAAAAGCATAAAAAAGCCAAGGAGGCCACTTCTGGATGACAGCATCCAGAAGTAAGGGAAATTTACTGCATCTGATAATGGGCTGGGATGCTAACAGATGACACTACCACTTCTCCTGGATCTTCCATGCTATAGTTGGGACGACTCATGAGGCAACAAGAGTCAGTGACTTGGTCTGTTCACAAGAAAGCTGGTCCCTAGGAATGAGATTTGCATTCATAAAGTAACTGGCAATAATGGCCCATTCCTCTAACCTCATTACTTCTCGACAAAGGGGGTGAGAATGAGTACCTCTTGCATGTTTCCATACCATACCACTGCTATGATGTCCATGCACACAAGCAGCTATACGATGGAGTAGGTAGTCCTGAAAGACTTGCAGGGTAAGGAGGACCATATTCATCTCCACAACATTAATCCATAAACTGTCCTCAGACTTTGAGAAGAGGGAGCTGCTACAGAAGTGACAGTGAAGAAGGGGTTCACTTGGATATTCTGACATGAAAAATGGCTCCTTTAACTGCAACCACTTTACTCAGACTGCAATGAAAAATCTTCATGTGCAACAGTGCAAAGGTACCATGGAACTGGAAAACATGGTCTGCCCTACCACCCTGAATTAGAAAGAATGTGATAAACTGAGAATGCACTAGTGTCTGAACCAGAGAATGAAGCTGTAAAATGATGTCAGTGGGTAACATACTTGGAAATGTATTGTATTCAGAATGCAGTCTGTAAGTGTGAACCTTTGTGTTGGTTTTGTCTGAGACTTGGCAATATTTAGCATGATCCCTAGGAACTGGAAAAGTCTGATCAGTAGATGAGGTGTAGAAATACCTTCACACTCAGCAGCCTCTGGTTCACTGCAACCAAAGATATCCAGTTTCTAACAGTCTTGGATAGACGTCAGGCCAAATGGAAGAGTTCTGCACTGGTAATGATTGGCCTTTACCCAAAAGTACAACATAACTCCTGGATTCCCTGGCCTTCTTTGTGTGTAGACAAGCATCTTGCAGGTTCAAACATCATACCCACTCTCTTTCTGAGAGGTCAGAAGAAGGAATTGCTTCTGAGAGGTCAGAAAGATAGGTTACACTATGACCATCTGAAAGGCATATTCTGAAATTAATTGCCTAAGCCCCTCAAGTAGAGAACAGGTCTTTAGTCCGTCATCATCTTGGGTACCAAAAAGAACTTGAACTTGTAGTCTGGATGCACCTCCTGGATGGCTTTATTTATTCCAGAAGATTCAAAACCTGTCACTGATGGGGCAGTTTGTTGAGCAAGGGTAGGGATGAGGAGGGATGTGGAACAAGACTGTATATGCCATGGACTTTATGCTTTTATTTATATGTCTTGCATGAAGGCCAGCCACGCCAGCAAGTAGAGGGACATAGGGCCTCATTGCATCAGCAGGATAGACAGTTAACACTTCATGGATTACAATGCTTTTTTCCCAAAAGGACTGTGACCCTGCCCTCCCTTGCTGCTGTCAATTATCTGCTGCTGGCCTAGAGACCATTTGGAAGTTTCCATAGTACTTGTGTTTTTTTTTTTTTTTGCAGATATTTGATTCTGAAACCAAAGTTGACATGGACTCTGTGGCACCCTTTGAAAGGAGCACTATGCAGTCTAAAACTTGATTACACAAATAGTTAAGGTTTCACCTATTTGCCCCATGTTCTCCAAGTAACTGTTAATAGCAGGTCCAGGAAGCTCAGACCATACAAGGGAAAATTAATGAAGGTCACTTTGGAATCTTCAGTAAATGTGGTTAACTTCAGACAGATGTGACTGCACAAAGCAATACTGGTAACTGATACTCTGGTCATACCCTCAGCACAATTATTAGTAAGTCTCATGTTGTGGTTCAAAACAGACAACAGCTGACTGTTGTGAATGCAGCTTTTACTTCACTTGTACATCATGTAACTGATTCAGAATCTGCTGCATTTCAGACAGCTTCTTCTGCAACTTGGTCATGTGCAACAGGTAGTTTATGGCCCTAAGTGCAAACTGGAATGAAACACAAACCTGCTTCCCAAACTTACCTGTGACTTCTTTTCCAGCAGATAGACAGCAGGACTCTGGAATGTGGGAACCTTTTATGAGCTGCTGCCACCATGAGGGGATCAGGATTTTGTGTCTTTTACTAACGCGTCCAATGCTGGAACAGATGCTACAATGTTACTGCTGTACATTAAGGTGGCAGTAGAAAGCTTCACCTTCCTGTCAGAAGGACTGAACAACCAAGAAGAAAGTTGGAGAGTCTGAAAAGTCTCCTGCAGAGTCTTCTCTCAATAGAATTCTGAGTCAGTGAGCAATCCTCCCTCTTTGTTTTACCATTTCCAATGCACCATCAAACCTGGGCTCATCAGAGGGATAGGAAGTGGGGAGTTACTGATGGCCAATGTTCAGGACAACAAAGGAGCATAATGGAGTGACCATACTGCAATTGTTGCATCAATGTAGTCAACAGCAACAACAAAGGAATGCCAATCAGCAATGATCAAAGGAAAGCTGACAAGTCCAAAATTGGCTTGAACATAAAAGATTTTTTTCTTTATTTTTTTTTTTTATTAATTTTTTATTTTGCCAAAAAAGAAAGGCGAAAAAACTTTTCAGCAGAGGCCTAGGGGGAAAACCTACAACATATTATAGACATTTTTAAACAGATATTCAGTAATATACACTATCAGATATTAAGTAATATGAATTAACACACCAATTTGCTAATTAGATTACATTCATATGAAATAAAAGCAACTACTACAGTATAAAAGATACTTATACATTTTAAAGAGGTTTATTAGTGGGTTTGCCAAACGCAGATCATGTGCTTAAAACAATGGGGCCAAACTCAACATTAAAGGACTTGCCCTTGAAATCAGAACCTCAAGCCATTATAAACACCAAAAGAAGCACTGGTGTTGATGGTTATGTCAAAAATGAAACAATCAAAAATAAAGTAGTCAAAAGGGAAGACTGCTGCTTGGAGACGAAGATCACATCCAAAAGGCACTCAGATGCCAACTTCGGCATTCCATAGGTCAACTCCACCCTCTTTGGGACCAGCACCGGGAGAAAGGGACAATGATGAGAGAACCAAGAAAATGCTGCATAAGAACAAATGGATGAGAGAATGCAGCTAACTGCCCTACAATGGGGAGCGGGGGATAAGGAGGAACACAAATCTTGCAGATCCTTCACAACGTCATCTGTAATTTTCCTGTAATCAATCACAGAAGTTAGAAAAGAATTACACTTTGCTACGACATTCAAGATGGCTGCACACTACAAAACAGTTTGATTAGAGTTATCCATTTGTGAAAATGAAGAAACTGTTAAAAAAAGACAGTAAAAGTTATCAATTTGGATAACTTCAGAAATTTAGCTGCTGGCTAGTAATTACATTGTCTAGATGCCAGCAAATAAACAAGAAAAGAAATTAGAAGAAAGCATGTAAAAATTAACCATAAAAAGTGAAAAAAAGCACTGGCTATAAGGGAACTTGCATCTGTTCAGTCAAAAGCAGTTCATGTTTAAAGCTCTAGTGTAAGGCATAGTTTTCATTAGTTTAAACGAAAAACATCAAATGCATTCAGAGGAGTTTAAAATACTCCACTGGAGGAATACATGATGTCAAACTGCAAAGAGCTGGGAAATACCAAAAGCTTTAAATAGCTCATCCGAAGAGCTAATAAAATTACAGAAATAAGAGTTAAATGAAAGGAAAGTGTGTCTTGAACATGTGACTTCTAAAGAAGAGCCGTTTAAAAAAAAATAAAATAAAATAGGGTTTAGAAAACAGCACATAAGGAAACCCTAAGTTTTTTTGCTACACCAGAGAAACAGGAAGGAACAGACTGCATTAATTTTATGAAAATACAGATCTATACTAGAATTTGTTAATTTGGAGGGCACATTGTGTGTACATCCCAAAACTGACCACAAAAAAAGCAGCAGAAAAGTATATTAGTACAGATGCAATCATACCAGTAAGAAAAGTTTTTCCTGACAAAACTGTGGAAGGAAGGGACACCAGACTGTTTGTGAAAAATGACTAACTGATGCACACCAGGTAGAAAAGAAGCAAATTTATCCCAACAATCAGGTGATGTCAAAAGGCAGATGTGAGATTCATGCTGCTATATCCAGCTGCCTTCAGAACATTTTTTTTCCTGGAGGACCAAATGCATATTTGCATGCAAAACAGGCAAGGGAGGAAATTAAAAAACGGTTAAGCCAAAGAAAGAGTAAAAGAGCAAGTTAAAGGAGACTGTTTTGCAGTCGTCTGACAAAAAAGCCCATAGAAAGAATGCCAGTGAAATCCTTTCAAATGTTCCAAAGGAAAATGCTTGCTTGAGGAACAGTAAGAAACTCAGGAGCTGACCGGAAGAATCAGGAGTAACTTGAACCACAGACTGGAGTTCAGAGATTGTGATGATCCGGAAAAAGAATGGCAACAATGTGAAAGTAATGAATAAAGAGGTGAAATGCAAATGCGTCTTTCTCATCAGAAACAGCTTAGAAATGTGAACTGTGGCTCTGCAAGAAGAAAGGTCTGACAAAGGGTTTGTTAGCCATGTTAAACTGCTAGAAAAACTCTAAAGCATAAACTCCACTGTATAACATTAATGTTTAAAAGGGCACTGGATACACTGAAGAAAAATATAAATAAAGCAGCTTTTGATCTTACTAATATTTGCATAAAATTTGAACAATGTAAATTTCACGTTATACTGCAATCCTCTATAAAAGGCAGTTAGAAGTATTTTAAATGAGATGACAGAAGAGTTTTAGCAGTGACCACTGTATGTCCTTGTGATATTAAAGTACTTGTTATTAATTGTCACATATCCAAGCTTTACTCTATAATAAGATGAAAAAGGCTGAAAAGAATAAAACTAAAGTTAATAGAATATAATTTTGTGAAGTAAAAAAGTTTTCATGAAGGAATATTTTATTTATGGGTGGGGACTGAATCCCAAATTGCAATAGTGAGGATGCAGCAAGGGGACACAGAAGGGAAAATATAAAAGAGGGTAGATTTCTGAAGAAGGGTATGAGAATATTTAGCACTGAAGATGTGAATTCACTAGCAGGAACTCACAGAATTTACATACAATAACTTGGCTAGACCAAACAGAAATTACATTTCACAGGAGCATGGGTAGTGAATTGAAAGCTCAGAGACCCATGTAATAACTATATTAGATCATGTACCAAAAATGTAATATAAGCGAATGGGGCAATAATAAAAAAAATATGAGATTCTGGTGCTTTCTAACTTATTTATTAAAAAAGAATTTAAGGAACTGGTAGTGAATATAATTTAAGAGTTTCAAGGGAAGATAGAATTTACTTCACAAAGAATATCTACTGAGTAAGACAAAATCACAATGGAGTTATAAAGCATGGTAGAAAAAAACAGAGACGTTCATGGGGAAAGTAAAAATAATTATTTAGAAAGGCTGGTTTAAGTATTCAGAAAAAAGGAATCTCACAGGACTCGAGGAGCAACTGCAATACAATAAAGGGAAAATAAGGGAATGTTTGGACAATATGCCTGAGTTTAGAAAGGTTGCTGTTAAGCAACTATTTTTATTACAACTGTAGAGCACAAAAACTTTTAGCACAATGACTCAGACAACAGAAAGTAGTAAGAGTTGTAGCCAAAGATAGGGATACTATGACAAGAAAAATAACTAGAGATCCTATTAAAGGTGTTAGAAATATTCTGGACATGTTATTAAAATTTCTATGAAGCAAAGGAATGGGGAAACCAAGACAAGGCATACATGGGAATAATTATGCAACACTTAATTATGACAAGGCTAGATAAAGACAAGGTTCACATGTTAATAGCTAAGAAAAGAAAATATAAGATGAAAACCGTGATGTAAACTCAATTAGTGGGGACATCTCCAGGAACAGATAATACTCCAATGGAAATTTTGAAACTGGGGGGAGTCAAAAGTGATAAGAATTTGGAAGGTTTAAACAATACTTTAAAAGGGGTTAGTACCACCATCATGGAAGAAAGCTGTAGTGACTGTATTGCCCAAAGAGATTAAAGACTACGGAAATCATCCTTCATACCGGACCATTTTAATTTTAAACCAAGGGTTTAAGGTATTTATGTCTACACCAGCTAAGAGATTAAAGGCTCTGCCAACGTAGATATATATGAATCAATGTTATTTTCTGGAGGGGAAGCAAATATTTGACTATATTAATAAAACAATAATGATCCACTGGGAATTAAAGTGTAAGAAAATGTATCTATTGTTGACTAGTCTTGATGAAAAGAAAACATTTCATTCAGCAAGCTAAGATTTAATGATCAATGTAAACGCAGCATCGGTATTCCCTAACAGACAAATATGGTTAATAAGGGTGACTGATATATGATGGGACACTGGCAAGAATTAAGGTAGGAGGATTCTTCTCTGTCAGTTGGTGTTTGAACAAAGGAACCAGGCAAGGATGTCCTCTTCTCCCTTTATTTGCTTTATATTTAGAGCTGTTAGCAAAGAAATAAAGGATTCACATGTTCAAGGATATAACTGTGATATGGTTATCAAGAAAAAATTGCTTTATTTGCAGACATATTACTTTGTACTTGAGAAATACTGAAAAGGACATTTCAATGCTGTGGAAGTTTTTGAAAAGGTTTCAAGTTTTGGGGATACAAAATAAAAGAATCTAAACATTACAGTGGTAAAATGTGCATCCATGCAGAAAGTGGTTCAGCAATACTCATGAGAACATAAGATAAAGTACTTGGGTGCAATAATTAAAAGGGATTCTATTATGGCAGCTAGGGACAAGTAAGAAGAAATTAAGCAAACAATACTACTAAATTCAGACTCTGGAAGCCCCTGATTATGGATATGACGAGGAAGATACAAACAGTAACCATGATTTTGGTCACTTCAGTCTTGTAAACAGATCAGGGGTACTTTTATCAAAACGAAGAGAAGTTATGGATGATAATTAATACAGAGATGAAGGAATGCATTTGAGAGAGAAAAGGAGGAAGAGTTAAGTGTAACAAGCTGCTTCTTCCCATAGAAATACAGTAGTTTAGGGTTACCTTACATGAAGGGGTACTTTACAGATATGCAGTTCAGACTCAAACATACCTCATGCAGAAGGTTATTTACAAAGAAATGAAAATGAAAGGGGGGGAATTTGAGAGACAAAGATAGAATAGAATTTTGGACGCAAGTCCTTAAGAAAAACAACATCCATACAGAATACTCGATTTATAAAACAGCAGACAGTATTCTAAAACAGGAAAGAAAAAAAGGTTTCACTAATATGGATGACTGAAAAACAGGAGATATAGAAAATAGATAACAGGGAACTTGAATTTACTGTGGAAAATAATTCAGGGATGGAAAGTTATAAATGGGATGAGATGAAGCAAAAATTTGGACTACAGATTATAGACAGCCTTCCTTATCAGAGACTGGTGGCAGAGAATAGCTTAAGAGAAAGGGACACAAAGTGCTGAAGTAAAGACCAGCTCAAGAAGAATTCTTAACTGGGTCCAAATCAGAAGTTGCTGCTACAAATGGATAATTATTATGATGTATAAAATACTGCTTAACAGTAAGAATTCCTCAAGTAAACTTTGGATGATTTTTCTCTCAGTATATAGCAAATGCTAGAGGTGTGAAATTAAGAACATGTTTTTCGGAATACAACAAGCTGGCAAGATTTTAAAAATTACCAACAGAGTACCTTGGCAAAAATGTTGAGGTAACAGATGGTGGCAAATAAGGAAATAACTATTTTGACCAAAGATATAAGATCTAAAATGCCAAGACAAAATAAGGTCTTACTAAATTTAATCCTGCTGGCTGTTAAAAATGCAATTACCACAAAATGGAAATCAAAATCAAAACATCTATAAGTGAAGTACTGAATACTGTAAAGGAGACAAAAAACTACGAGTGAGATCTTTAGAAAGGGGAGGGGGGACATTTTATATAAATAAATGGAATTTGTGGGAATAATACATGGAAAATAACATTCAGGAGAAGGAGTGGGTTTAAGACATGTAAAAACAAGGCCAAGAATTGAGCAATGTATGTAATGTTGAAGTGAATGAAAACTGTTAAAAAGAAAACATGTGTGTGTGTACTACAGGACAGTAACAATAGCAACTTACTAAGGTTTCCTTTCTTTTTTATTAACGTATGCAATGTCATGTTACCACTTAAAATATTATTATTTTTTAGTACTCCTGAAACTTTTTATTAAATCATCAAAAACACCCAAATGACACATTGCCTCAATCCCTGCTACTATATTCCTACTCCAAGATCGCACAATAATGGGGAAGGGCATATTCTCCAACACCGATACTGCAGAGATCATTCTCTGCTGTCAATCATCTATTTTGATGGCCAGCACTGTGTCAAAAAAAAAAAAAAAACAGATGTCAACTATAACCACAGATTCATGACTTACACACACACACACACACACACACATACACTGAATATAAAAAGCATATTGACCCCTGTTAAAATGCCAGGTTTTTGTGATACAAAAAAATGAGACCATAATAAGTAATTTCAAAACTTTTTCCACCTTTAATGTGACCTATAACCTGTACAATTCAATTGAAAAACAAACAAATCTGTTACGGGAAAAAATATAAAAAATAAAAAACGTACAAATAAGCTGGTTGCATAAGTGTGCACAACCTTAAAATAACACTTTGTTAAAGCACCTTTTGATTTAATTACAGCATTCAGTCTTCTTGGGTACACACCTGCCATCAAATAAAGAGACTCTGATTAACCCCAAATAATGTTCAGCTGTTCTAGTAAGATTTTCCTGACATTCACTCAGTTGCCTGCTACAGCAAAAGCCATGGTTCACAGAGAGCTTACAAAGCATCAAAGGGATCTCATTGTTGAAAGGTATCAGTCAGGAGAAGGATACAAAAAAATTTCCACAGCATTGAATATACCACGGAACACAGTGAAGAAAGTCATCAAAAACTGGAGAAAACAAGGGACAACAGTGACGTTGCAAAGAACTGGACGTCCCTCCAAAATTGATGAAAAGATAAGATGGCACTGGTCAAGTAGGCTGCCAAGAGAATTACAGCAACACTGAAGAAACTGCAGGAATTTCTGGCAAGTACTGGTTGTCTACTATCTGTGACAACAGTCTCCCATATTCTCTATATGTCTGGACTATGGGGCAGGGTTGCAAGACAGAAGGCTTTTCTTACACAGAAAAACATCCAGGCCCGGCTAAAATTTGAAGAACAATACATCAGCTCTACCAAAAGCATGTAGGAAAATGTGTTATGATCTGATGAGAACAAGGTTGAACTTTCTGGCCACAATTCCAAAAGGTATGTTTGACGTAAAAACAACACTTCGCATAACAAAATGAACACCATCCCCACGGAGAAGCATGATGGTGGAAATGTCATGCTTTGGCGTTGGTGTCTTCAGCTACAAATGGGGCTTTAGTCAAGGTGGAGGGAATTATGAAAAGTTCCAAATACCAACAATCTATAACATCATGTATAGTTTATTGCATATATTTATTGCATTTTATTACATTATTGTATATAATTTATTTTTAAAAAAGTTGTATATATTTTAATGTTATTAAGTTCTTTTAATATAGATCAGTCTGCCTATTATATGTATTTTTGCTTGCTTGCTGGGATTAATGTTAGTGTAACTTGTATTAAGAAAATGCGTGGTTTTTAAAAATGGTATTACCTTTTTAAGTTTTTGATGAATAATTATGAGGTCACAACCATTTAAGTATTTAACAAGCACTTTACTGTTTCATGGTTGTTACAATTTTGTCTGAGGAAGGTGGGGAAGATTTTCCTTACCGAAAGCGCTTACAATAAACAAACTACATTAAAGGGTTATTTGGCTTC